>NW_008752154.1:86109-97596 GCF_000715545.1 Opisthorchis viverrini | reverse complement strand
GTTTGAGTGATAGTCAATGAGTATTCGGGAATGTTCAGGAAGGCGGGTTCGAGAAGAGGACGGATACACAGTTTTTATAAACAAGACTCATAGGAGAGTTTAGCTCCCCTGTCCAATAGTCTGTAACTGTAGTTGACATTTTCTAATAAATAACTCCGCAGCCAAGACCTTCCTTTCGCCAGTAGCATATCCAATCAACTCATATAAGACCTGCTTCGACCTTGTCACACCGAGTCAAACTGTGGGCATTGGAACATTCCACACTGCTCTAATCATTATCGTTCCAAATCAAAGCTTTCCTTCTAACCCTTCAGGGTTCGATTGCATGTGAATACCGAAGAAGCAGGTAGCAAAGCAAAATTTAGTCAGGCGAGCCACCAAGCTTATCACTCCATCCTCCGTGCAGGTTTCCAAAGGCTACTGAAATGAACCGGCTACTGGAGACTGGGTGCGCCAACCCTATATTTCCACAGGCAACAATTCTACGTCTACACAATTTCCTCTAAAAGGGTGCTCGCGGAGCACGACTTGACAGCACGTACACTCTCAGTCAACCCCGTTCATCCGCGAAGCTAGTCAAGACGTTCAACCTCAGTACTTGCTCTCACTCGTGGATCAGTAAATGTGGTCTTTAGACTCGGCAACCAAGGTGACTAAATATTACCATAGGCCGAAACTCAGATGGATGTGTTCTGCCTGGGGAAGTCAACCCACAGGAAAGCCTGTTTTTTGAATGATCGATCGAAGCACATCATTGGCACATCATGCGATACTTCTAGTCACGCGATTCGAGACTACAGCGCGCATGACTCGACAACGTCTGAAGTGCTGTCCTTGGAACATTCCACACTGCTCTAATCACCATCGGTGGTATTACTGATGGGAAAGGCATGCGGGTAGTATGCATTGCGTCTCTTGAAAAGTGAGATCTAGTTCAGTTTGGCCACCAGATGTGAGTTCAGATACTCGTGGAACTATACAACCCGAGTTCACGTTGACCTCTCATTGTAACGTTTCTAGCGAGTTGAATATCTCCTTCACATTTGAGGTGATCAAATTCCGTCGATAACTTTGTCTCTATAAGGTGCTCAAGGCGGTACACAACTTGCTAGCGGCGGCGGCCGAACAGCTTTGCGTCGACTATTCATAAGATGCTGTGTCAGACGGCGTTTTCACGACAGTGCGCTCATCCCACAACAATCATGCCCAATCGCAGATCCACCCACAATCTACTCAGTTTACTTCACTTAATTATGAACTGGAAAGTACTTTGAAGAATTTTCAGCAACCTTATGAGTAGTGTATTACGTATTGCGATATCTCGAATATCCTATCAACCGAAACATGAGGTTGCCTGGTGCAGCACATTCAGTTGCTTGAAAACATCATAAACGAGAGATTTAGCTGGGTTCCAGGTGAGTTTTCCCTCCAAAACCAAACTGGTTTGCTACTTCGAATGCTGTTTCCAAATGAACTTGGTGATTAATTTTCATGCATCCAGGGGAAACATCATCAAACAGGGATCTAAACTGAAAGTGTTGTTCAGCACGATAAGTGTCTACACAATTTCCTCTAAAAGGGTGATCACGGAGTACGACTTGACAGCACGTGCATTCTCAGTCAACCCCGTTCAGCCGCGAAGCTAGTCAAGACGTTCAACCTCATCCCTCCAAAACCAAACTGGTTTGCTACTTCGAATGCTGTTTCCAAATGAACTTGGTGATTAATTTTCATGCATCCAGGGGAAACATCATCAAACAAGGATCTAAACTGAAAGTGTTGTTCAGCACGATAAGGCCACAAAAGTGTTTTTGCATGATTACCATTTTTGATGCGATGTATATTACAAGGACTTGACTTGAGTTTCGCGTGATGCGCAGTGCTGGCGATTCCCAATAAGAATAAAACAACTGTACGGTGCTCGCCGGCTTCACCCTCAGGATGAAATCTGCATTGAATTGACTAATTACACTGTCTATCAATTAGTGGAACTTCCACAAAGTTTTAGACATGATGCACTAGTCATAGAGTTGCTGAGAACTCTTCGACAGCCCACAGTCATTGTCGTTCTTCTTAGGGCTCCTGAATGTTTCGTGAGATACCAATTGCTGATCCTTCCTAATAGGAATGAAGCGGTATGGCACTTTTCTGGAGCCAAGCAGGAAGAAAGCCCAATTGTGTCTAATATTGTCCGACAAAGATAAGCTTTTAGCCCCAATTTTCTGTGGGGTGCTTGCCACGTGGGACTCCAGAAGTCAAAGTGTTTGGATATGGCCACGGAGAGTGTGTTGGTCTATCCTGTCAACCTGCTAGTCAATCACACCACTGATCAGCCGCTCGCGGTCGAAAGATTAACTGTTCAGACTACTAGCTCGGAAGTGTGGATTCAAAACTCCAAACGTGAGTTTCGCGTGATGCGCAGAGCTGACTATTCCCAATAAGAATGAAACAACTGTACGGTGCTCGCCGGCTTCACCCTCAGGATGAAATCTGCATTGAGTTGACTAATTATACTGTCTATCAATTAGTGGAACCTCCTAAAAGTTTTAGACATGATGCACTAGTCATAGGGTTGCTGAGAACTCTTCGACAGCCCACAGTCATTGTCGTCCTTCTTAGGGCTCCTGAATGTTTCGTGAGATACGCATTGCTGATTATTCCTAATAGGAATGAAGCGGTTGTATGGCACTTTTCTGGAGCTAAGCAGGAAGAAAGCTCAATTATGTCTAATATTGTCCGACAAGGATAAGCTTTTAGCCCTTCAATCGGGCTTACCTAGGACCCAATTTTCTATGGGGTGCGGTGCTTGCCGGACTCCAGAAGTCAAAGTGTGCAGTCGATCGCTGAGCCACAGTTACTTATACTCCTGTTATATCTAATTTCTGTCCCCGCTCCAGTGTCTTAGTGCCGAAAAAACTCACCGAGAAGGAACACAACAGCTTTATTGCAAACAAGTAAGTGCACAGTTGCAACGGCCCCGCGTTATATTTTGAAGGGCACTGTTTGACCCTGATCCAAGGAGGTTGGTGGAGTTTGAGGGTCTCAGTAGGTCTCGAGTATTCTGTGAAAATCTTTAGGAATGTAACCTTTCAGACCTCTTCAAGCCTCAGCATTTTGTGTCGTACCGCAATTTGACTGAACGCACCTTAGGTTTTATCCTTACGTCAGCCATTTTCCACAAACAATTACTATATTCCTGTTGTATTTTATAAATGGCCAAGTCAACTTCTGAAGGGATGCATGCACCCAGAGTTGAATCATCAGTGTTCAAAGTTACAGCAGAGTTAAGGAAGCATAAAAACATGTACCAAAGTGCAGGGATCGGACAGTGAGGTGGACGGGTTGTTGAAAACGTCCAGGAAACTCCATAAATTCTAGGTGAGATCGTGTGCTGCCTTCAGAAATCTGCGTATAGCTGTATGAAATACCAATCTTAAGAGCCAGGCTCTACGTCACATCTCTAATTAGTCATTGACTCAAGCATAGATACAATACTAACTACTACACTACTAACAGGCCAGGAAAAGAAAGAGGGATAAAAGTAGCGCCTTAATTAAAAGCATAAGTGTCTGGTGAGCGACGTAACTTTGCCCGCCCCCACGGATTCGTAAACAGAATCAGAGTGAAGGCGCAGCAACACGCATCTGTCAACGGTGTATAGTATGGGAACACTATCTGAACGGTCTTGTTATCACACTAAAGTGTGCGACAGATTGAACCATCAAACGCGACCTTCAACAGTCAGCCTGATGGTGATCTTCATGTAGCAATGTAGTCAGTATTTCCACCAAAATGATTCTCAGGCAGCTTCAAAAGTGCCAGTCTGCAAGCAGTTGTTGGAGACTTGGACAAACCTTTCTTGAATGTTAAATCAGTAAGTACGATTTCAAGAAGACGTGATCCTAAATTTGTAAAGTATTACTTATCCGAAGAAAGTTTGAGAAACCTTGTACAACATCCTTCCGGTGAACAACTGAACGTCATCAATCAGACAGTGTGAATGAAACTCGGTTAGACCTGGAGTGGCACCACTTAGCTTACTATCATTCAGTTCACGTCGTTAGCTCTGGTTCTGCCTGGCTACTCAAGTGGAGAGATCTAAGGGTTGATCCCACTGAACATTCGGGCTTCGCTCTTTTTGAGTGGAGATAGAATAGTGAGATACGCAGTGTGGCTGAATTGTTCTTTGAGGTTGTCCCATAACGCTACCTATTCCATGATCGCAAACAAAAGACAGGGGCATCACTGACCAGAAGTGATTACGTGAGGTAACACGTTTGAAAAGTTTGCGTTGACCGCACCATATCACCTGGTGTCTAATCGCTTTCCAGCGACTGCTCTGTACGTAAGCTCAGTAAAATTTATTTTGAGTCATGACCAAGGGAAGCGCTGCGCATCAAGATATGACTTTCAGACTTTTCGATCGGCTCCTGGGACATGGCATGTGAAAGCTCCGTGCGGTTGAACGTAAAATATTTTCTGTCTGAATCAAGTGTATCCCGAGATTAGTAGTGACCGGCGCAGACAAAATCAAACAAGCTCTTACCTGCTTCCACAGATCCTGTTCGCAGTACAGTGGTGTGAAATGCAAATACCAGCAGGAAAAACACGCAGGAACGGAGCATTGTCGTTTTTAGGGATTCGATCCTGGAAACGGTGACCTTCGTGTTGCGGAGAATTTCGCCCTCAAAAATGCTTTGAATAATCAACGAATTTATCTGACAAGAAACAAGAGAACAAGGAGATGCGAATAACAAACACGGATTCCGTTTGTGGCTCATTGTCGCGACAACTTTCCTCAAACCGGAATGGAGCAAATGTGAGTACTAACCAATCAGATCATCTTCCATACTAGATCGATTGGCTACAATTGAACTGCATGTTTCTAGCTACAAAACCAAATTATGGTGACAAGCTTAACAAACGTCATTTTGAAGCTGTGGATAGTGAAAATCCGTTCTTGTCTCGGAGCTTCTCTTTTTGTGTATGGACGGATTTATGAATCCTAAAAGAGTACACACATCAAGGCTATCCACAAGGTCATCATCACTGACAGCGCAGTTCAACAGCGATGCATCGTTGTCGTACAGCCATGATTCATCCGATGGCTTTGTCGTGAATGAAAGAAGAAAAGTGGACCTGGAATACACTTAGTACTAGACTACCAAAATCGTTCCAAAATCAATCGCTTCCAGACACTCATTCAGGCAATCTGGACAGAGGTTGATAACAAAAACGCCACGGACATCCGTTGGCAGCGTCTCCAACTAGGCGCAGTGGGGATCACGCGGTCCTCATCTTGGTAGACGAGTAGCATCAACAGCACCCAAACGTTTCATGATCTCTTTCATAGCCCTCTATCAGATCAAGGGTTGGACATCTTTATGCTTCCGCCACTCTGAACTGGACATGGAAAGCAGCACTCTCTTCGGCAAACGTTGGTTCCGAACACGCAGTACATGCATCCGGTGCTGAACCCATTCTTTGACCGAATAACCTGTGACGCATGCCAACATTCGTTTTCTAATTGTCTCGTGGTGGATTCGCCGACACTCACCTAAACGATTTCCGAGGGAACGGCTGTCAAACATCTGAAGACGTCTCAGGTCCGCTGCTCGAATAGGCCAAGTCTCACAGCCATACAACAAAACAGCCCGTACTGTAGCTTGATACACACGTCCCTTCAGATTCAGGGATAAACCCTTCTGACGCCACAGGAGTCTCAAGTAAGCAAACGCGGCCCGAGCCTTGGAGATTCGTGTATTCACCTCATCTGTCACACTACAATCAGAACTAATACAACTTCCAAGGTACGTAAAACGCTCCCCAACTTCCAGTACCTCTCCCTGGATTGTAAAGGGCGTGTTCAGTGACTGCACGTCCATAAGTATGACCTTACACTTTGTAGGTGCAAAGTGCATATCAAAGAACGGGATGACTTTGGTCAGTTCATTCAAGAATACTTGCGCCTTTTCCTCCTCTTCGAACATGAGATTCGGGGATACAACGCTTGGACACCACAGGTGTCTCTAATTAGCAAACGCGACTCGAGCCTTGCATATTCGTGCACTGAACCACATCTGTCAGACAACGATCGGACCTTGTGTAGTAACTGTGGATCCAGGGATATAACCTTACACTCTGTGGGTTCAAAGTGCATAAAAAAGACTTTGGTCAGTTCATTCAAGAATAAACTCCACCCTCTTTTCTTCCTCGAAGTCGAGAACCATATCGTCTGGATATTCCAGATCAACAAGGTTTTTGTCATTATCTAGAATTTCTAGCGTTGGTCTCTTCATTTCATCCATCAATACATTTAATGAGAATGAACAAAGTGGACACTCCTGACAGATATATTGACGGCCAGATCTTGATTGACCTGTAAAAATCGTAGGGACTATTAATCAGAGTAAACTCATCAAAAATGGAATTATAAATAAAAGATATTGCTTTTTCAAAAAAGAAAATATTCACATAGTTGCTGAAAACTCTTCTACAGCCCACGATCGGTTTCGCCCTTCTTGGAGCTCACCAGGTAGGCGCAGTACTCGAGTTTTCGTCAACCTGATGTTCTACTTGAATCCAGATTGGACTGTTTTCGAGAAATACACTCATTTGCAACTCAATTTGGTTTTCACGAGAGACTCAACTCAATCTTTCGTTTATGATATGCTGCAACTGAATGTGCTGCACACATACCGCCTCATGTTTCAGTTGGCACAATATTCGAGATATCGCAGTATATTTTCATGGAGGATACTACTCACAAGGTTGCTCAAAACTCCTCGACATTCCTATTTACAGCCTTATCATCCATATTCCCATAGTATTTACGGTTGGCTCACTTACCGGAACAACGGATTTCAAAGACGATTTTCAGAGGCGATAAAATTCTCAATTAAGGACTTTGCGTCCTTGCCTGATAAACAGCGTCTTACTTGTTATCTAACGTATACTGCCTTGCGCTGAATATTATATATAATTATATTATATACATGTATGTATAATACTACTATATGTAGTTCAACTTACTAACGTGGTTGTGCAGTCTTATTGTTTGACAAATCTGTGACCAGTCATTCTCCTCAGATCGATTCAATTACTCACAATCTGTTTTCGTGACGGAGCCCTGCATCTGAGCATTTCCTTCTTGTTTTCAACCAGCATTCACAGTCTGATCAGGCTGTTTGTTGTCTCAGACTTTGGCCTTATCCGCAACTTTGTGGCATGGTTGACAGTAAAAAGTCCTTAAAACAGTGGCTTGTTTTCAAGTCCTTCTATTTGTCACATTAACGAAATATTTTTGTATTAAATAGGCTTAGAACAGCGTCTTAGTAGGCCCACCGGATACCACCACAGTGGCCATAAGGATGTTCGAGCAGGTTCGTTCAGTGTATGGAGTCGTTAGTGAATAGTTCTGTGCTTTTTATGATGGGAAAGAGATACAAATTCGCCTATTACCTATTAAGATAACCAGAACCAATGAGGCAAAAACAATCACGTGATGAAAGTACTTATGTTTACAGCTACTTTTTGGACACATCCTAAGTGTCCACTCTACAGTGTAACACTCTGCAGGACAATCAGATAAGAAGAGAGCACAGGTTTATGCGCGACAAATACTGGCGGTTATGTGCTCTTGGGCATAACACAACTATGTAATATCAACCAGCAATGACGTTCGCTCGCTCTCGCTCAAGCGAGAATAAAGAGAGAACGTGAATTCATAGAGGCATGACACTTCACTAAAAAGCCATCAACAAACACATCGAAATTGACCCAGTCTATCGGCCACTGCAAACAAAAGAATTACGAAAATACAGAACACAGAGGCGGACAAAGTAAAAAAGAAACAAAGAAGCTGAAGCAATGAAACTACCAAAAATAGAAGCCGCCGTCACACCCAAACAGATTCAAGGAAGGAAGACTACAACGAAACACAAAACGGGAACGGACCCACTGCAAACAGACCTGAAGCACCCCAAAACAGCCATTCAACGAACCAATGGAATAAGAGGCATACAGACCGCAACGCAACAAAAATCACGGTCTGTCCTACAATAATGCAACAGAAGGTATACACCAACTAGCCAATCACATGACGGGATATTAGATTCTCTTCATAAACTACATAAACGCAGCTAGGAACGGAGGAAGCACCCACTCAACTGAGCACTGACAATGTCTCCTCGACTGGGGACGAAACGTTTGCAAGCCAATTGCCAAGCTCCGCGAACAGATCAACTGCCATCTTATCAACCACCAGTAAACACACCCGAGCCACCTATATTTCGACAAATGGACAGGAAGTGACTCTTTCTCTGTCTTGTAATCTGAGAAATGACCTTTTAAAGACTGTCAAATTCAAGTTGGACAGGTCATCTTAAAACCGATTCTGAAAATGGTAGGACAGTTCAATTGCTTAGGGTCGTTGCTTTACAATGACAACCGTGATTTCCTCAATGTGATGACTAAACTGGATCTTCTTAGTTCGTCTATTCACCGTGGAATCATTAGTATTTTAGCTGCTCTTCCCTGACAACAAAAACCGATTGATGATTTATAAAAGGTTTGTGATTAATAGCCCAATTGTTCTGAGCTATCACTTAAGGATTCACCCTAAGGCTATTATTCCTTCTCTATGGGTGTCCATCAGTTGGGAATTTCACGTTAGTTGTGGAAAAATGCACATCATAAATGGATATCGTGACCATGCTCCCACTAATGAGGGTGGCTTTTTCAAAATGAATCCTCTGTCGTTTCTTTTCCAACCATACAAGAAAGAAAGTCGGTTTTCTGAACCGAATAATGTTGCAGGAACGTACCTGGAGTTCATTTGTGGGCTAATCTAGGTTGGTAAGAAATTTCTGAGTGTCCGAAATCGGTAAAAGTAATGAATGTGATTATAGCTGGCAGTACAATAGATAATGCAGAGGTCCACTCCGTTCACTACATTGTTTAGTGGTGGATGATCCCTGTACAAATACCGTCACTAGTCGAAAAATCACTGATTGTTTACCTGAGCCTGACAAGTGGTTCGCAGTGTACCATTTTAGCGGCATATCTCCAGTGTGCTGTGAGATGACGAGTTTTTCTAGAGCGACTGATAGATAAACACTTTAGCAAACTAAGTTTACTTCTCAGTGAAGACGTCAACAGCTATAGGCGTAATACAATACTCACAAGGCTGCTGAAAATTCTTCGACAGCGTAAGACCGGTTTCGCCCTTCTTGGGGTTCATCAGGTAGGCACAATCCCCAAGTTTCCGTCAACTTTACTTTCTGCTTGAACGAACTTAGCGAATAAATTTGGTTTTGCGAGCGACTCACCTGGAACCCAGCTGAATCTCTCGTTTATTATGTTTTTTTAGCAACAACCAAGTAATTCACTGGGACTGCCATTATTCTGCAGCACCAATGGTGAACAGCAGTTACGATACTCGTGTGTTTGATATTCCCTCATATATGCTTTCTGACGTGATGGTGCACCCAAAGGGTAGAGTGTTCTATCTTCTAGTGATACGGGTTGCTTCTCGTGATTAGGTGAAGGTATTACATACATTGATGTCTCCAAATAGCAAAGTTTCCCAATATATCTATACCTGTCGTACCCAAGTTTCATTCACCTCTGGATAAATGCGCGTAAAGTTTTGCCTCTTGCGTCACTGACCATCTGACTTCAACTGTTTCAACTATTTTTACTAATATTTCTGTATCAAACGCGTAATTTTCAAGTAGTTTATATTGCATATCTCTGTGATATGGCTGACGGGTCGAGTAAAAACGGTCCGCAACTCTTCCATACCAGGCCTACCATCCTCCTATCGTTTCCTAAAATACCTATTCAAATTAAGTGGAAGGAAATGTTTCGCGTTAAGGCTTACGTTTTCCTAAAAACAGTAGTGCATATCTTTAAAAATAGGAAAAAATTATGAAATAAAATCAGGATGCAGTGGCCTTAGAGGTGGACTGAAATAAATCTGCGTAACGTGCTTCGGTTGACCAACACAAACTAAATGGACATCTAACCTTGTGAAAAGTTAACAAACTCAACAAGAGGGACAGGTGGTAAGTAACAAAACCTAATAAAGTTCTAGCTACGTGTCGAAATACTAATAGGTTGGGCGTTGATCAGGTTGTTCGTCATGAAGCTGTTGAAATGTTTGTCGAGCACGGTAATTTTATTGCAAAAGTCTCGTCTACGAATGACAGTGGCTGGATGGGTAGGTCCTCCTCACTTGCGTACATTTATATAGCTTTCGAAAAGCAACTACAATCTCTTGATGTGATTGGTGAATTAATGTCGTTGTCATTCAATCATCCAATCAAATTCAGATATACCAGATGCTCTCCAAAAGCCATATAGCGGATAAGTACCTAACCAGCCGCGCAGTGATGATTTCTCTTTTGCGACCGAGCGTTTGCAGACCAGTTGCCAAGCTCGACGAAGAGATGAAGTGCGACCTGATCGACGGATATGTCACCGACGATCACACAAAACAACGACCAACGGGGACTGATGAGCTTCAAGAAGGGCGAAACCGGTCGTCGGCTGTCGAAGAGTTTTCAGCAACCTTATGGGTAGTCTCCTTTATGAAAACGACCACAGTGTTTTCAAACCTCAGCAGAAATACGGTCTACTGAGGACAATGGCTCTACGCAGATTTGAGTAAAAATCATATGAGGAATCTAATTTTTATCATCCGATAGCCAATAGCTGCTGATCTTTTGGAGGAATCTGTGAATTAGGGAGAGAGGTTTCCCTCCGCTTCAATATAGACTGCTTCTGAAAAGTCAAGCTTCTCAAAGAAAGGAGCAGAAAAGTAGTAATTAGATGAATTATTGGGCTGTAAGTTCGTTGTCATTCAATCATCCAATCAAATTCAGATATACCAGATGCTCTCCAAAAGCCATATAGCGGATAAGTACCTAACCAGCCGCGCAGTGATGATTTCTCTTTTGCGACCGAGCGTTTGCAGACCAGTTGCCAAGCTCGACGAAGAGATGAAGTGCGACCTGATCGACGGATATGTCACCGACGATCACACAAAACAACGACCAACGGGGACTGATGAGCTTCAAGAAGGGCGAAACCGGTCGTCGGCTGTCGAAGAGTTTTCAGCAACCTTATGGGTAGTCTCCTTTATGAAAACGACCACAGTGTTTTCAAACCTCAGCAGAAATACGGTCTACTGAGGACAATGGCTCTACGCAGATTTGAGTAAAAATCATATGAGGAATCTAATTTTTATCATCCGATAGCCAATAGCTGCTGATCTTTTGGAGGAATCTGTGAATTAGGGAGAGAGGTTTCCCTCCGCTTCAATATAGACTGCTTCTGAAAAGTCAAGCTTCTCAAAGAAAGGAGCAGAAAAGTAGTAATTAGATGAATTATTGGGCTGTAACACTCTCGACGCAGCACGAGGCTTGGTATACTGCCGGGTTGCTTATGCCTAAACGAAAACAGTCCAGAAGCCGTGGTTGGGTT
>NW_008752154.1:82954-86056 GCF_000715545.1 Opisthorchis viverrini | reverse complement strand
TCACTCTTTCGACGCAGCACGAGGCTTGGTATACTGCCGGGTTGCTTATGCCTAAACGAAAACAGTCCAGAAGCCGTGGTTGGGTTCAAACCGTGAAACATCCGGTCAGTAAGTTCGCACCTTAACAACTGAGCAAACTCAGCTTAGCTCAGCTACACCAACCTAGTCACCGTTTGTCAGTTTTTTCCCCGTCATCATAAAGTCCCTAATTGGGGAATTTTGTCTGCACGAATGAGGCCTGACACTCGCGATTTCCACGCTTACCTTTCAGCTTCCCACTACTTGCCTGTTCACAAGTTGACTCCCATTTGCTCAACGGCCCACTTCCATTCAGTTCTTTCATCGGCAAGCTGTGCCAGTACGTCCGTTGTCCCATCAATAAACATGAGATCATCGTGAGCCAATCTTAGGTACTCTTTTTCACTTTATAACGGTTTTTCTTTTCTGCTCTTCGCAATTTTTGTTTTCAGCCAATAAGGGTAGGGTAATATCACACCGTTCAGGCAGGATTTTGTACAAGTATGTCCATCTACCTAAGCACAAACTATCTGAATGTAAGTAACAACTACTTGACTTGTTGACATTTCGCTAGGAATTGATTGTAATTAGTCACGTGAATTATTCTGTCTTCCATATTGCTACAGAGCCACTTTTCCCTAAAACATCGCAACTGCCGTAAGTCGCTTTACTTCGCACTGCCTCAGCGCACCCAAGTTTTCCACCTTTTCAACTAACAGACGGACACTACCGGAACGTTTCGAGAGACTACCGCCTCACAGAGCAATGCGTCCGTTTTAGGCCACGGTGTAAAAAAAGCCGCTCACTCAGCTTTTCAACACCAAAAGGGAGTTCCAGGCAATGACCACGACTTCAAAAAACAGTTATTAATACATACACAAACACACACGGAATCCATCGTAATTTTGATGAAAAAATGTACACAGTTTCTTGTAGTTTCCACTTATATCTTTCCTATAAGCACCAGTCCAGCGACATTGAGATTTGCCGTCGTGTTTTCCATCGTTTTCATCAAGCTCACATCTTGTGTGCGGATAACTGATTTCCTTAATTTCGGATTCTAAAGTCCATCAGTCAACTAAGTCCTCTGTCTCATGCAACTCTGAATGTAGATGAACTGTGCTCATGCACACAGTGTAGCCTGCTATCTTGTTCGAAATGGTTTGCCGATAATAATCGATATATATAGCAGTTGTATCAAACATAACATGAGTGCTCACTGCTCAGATTTGAACTTCCACGAGCACTAAATTTAGGTATATAACTGTTAGGAGGCCAGTCGTCCCTAATAACCGAACATCACATCATTTGGACGGATGTGTCACGTGCAGGACACGGACCGGACGAAAGCATGCCCCGATTGGACGGAATGCCAGCCAATCCGAGTCGACCATCCCTGACTCCACGCTTCTCGCCCCCTCACGGAGATTCTGGCACGACCTTGTGGAACACCCTGTGATTACCCCATAAATACAGTTGTAATAATTTTCTTGCCTCCGTAAAGGGCTATGTAGGGCTACCGTGCCCTTTGATGTACCATAGTGGGCGGAGCAGGAAGCCAAGGGACTGAATACAGAGTTGCACTACCGTACATCAAAACACAACAGTAACCAATACGTACTGAAACATTCTCCATTTCATCTTCTTGTCTCGTAGCGAGAGTTCTCTTGCTCTGTAACTGATCGCTAACTGGAAGTAATGATTTCAGTCTACTTCTCTCGCACCCCAGCCGTATAATTCCAAAGCTGACTAGCTGAGGTCAACTATACTTGATACCAGTGAAAAGGAAGAGAAAGCATGCTACTCGCATGCCTCATTAGTAGTAGCGGATCTGGTCTTTATGCCTCCATAATTCAAATTTGAAAAGTTCTATGCTAGAAGGCTTTTCGAGGCAGACTGTCTAATTCCTTCTCCCCTAGCCCAGAGAAAAGATGCAGGAAAATGTACTAGACTTCTTGATATGGTCATGAGTCGAAGGCCGTGTGAATAGTGTCCACCCAAGTAGAGTGTCCTAGGACAACATTGTCTCCAGAAACGGAGGTATTCCCCACTGTTTGTAGACGAATTTGTAAAAACTATTCTATTGGTTGCTGAATATCTTCATTTCGCCGGCCTTATCTGTGGTTGTCCCCACACACGAAGATGAAACGGTAAAGTCTTTGGGCTGGTCTCCGGAAAATCAGAAGACCTCGGGACGATGTTTATCACTACTCCTCTGCATACGTTATATAAGTGATCCTGAAGCCATTGGTTCTGTTGAAGTCTTTGTGGATCTCATTTTTCCTTCCTCATCTTCATATGTGAATCAAAACATTCTCATGTTACCAAACCATCGTATTGACCTGAAACGCGTGCGGATTCGAAGCCTTGACGGTCAAGTTTACGACTAATTATCTCCGAAAACAATATAAATATTGCATACATTCTTATGGTAACTTGGAGAAATATAAGTTGTCAAGAATATTTCAATCACAGGGGTTTAGGGGTCTGAAAAATACCGAAAAACGTGGTGTCTCACACCTCGTGCCGAAAGTTTTCAATCTCTCTGATGACAAATTAGCTGCGTTCAATAAGATCCCTCCTCCAGAGTGGTTTGAATTTCAAATTTGAATAAATCTTTATAAATTGTCTCATTAATAAACCGTTGATACCAGCATTTGACCAGCTAAAGCTCTTACAAAGCGGTAGCTAGCTGAATCAAGTCTTTCGCTGAAGATATCCTCAGGACTTCACGATTCACAGTGGCCCGTAGTGACATGACACTTTAAACCACAAAGTCGAACATCAGAACCCCTTAGCCTCACAAACAGACGGTACAGATTAGCCACAACCATACTTAACAAGACCAAGGCCAAATTTAGTAACTACTTGTGGTGTAGGAAACGGGGATTGGAATCACGTTTTGCGTTCTGCAACTGGCTCTTTTATGGATGAGCGAAGTTGCATAAGACAACCGTCCAACCCTACCCCCGTTTTTGGGTTCTTCACAAGGACTTGCAAGATATCCAAACACATTTTGAGAACCAAGGACTAATTCGGTCTGAAAGCTTTTCTGATTTTAAACAAAAACCTTGATATCACAAA
>NW_008752154.1:55950-82674 GCF_000715545.1 Opisthorchis viverrini | reverse complement strand
AACAATCTTCCCTACTCGGCAGATGGGATCTCAGCGGATTCTTTCTTTTCCCCCAATGCTAAGACTCTGAGCTAACTAGGGTCAAATGATTTCATGACATCACCTCAACTACGATGGTGATATTAAAAAAAGAACCCTTTTCCTACGAGCCGAACTCAGAACGTCTCATGACATTTCGATCGTTTTGGGGACCGAACGTAGGGACGGAACTTCGTCACTATCAGACGGTCTTCTTCCGCACACGGATCTGAGGCAGTCTTCTTTGAAGCAGGCAAGCACATTGAAGCCACTACCTTGAATCTGACTCGCCCCATCCGCTGAACAATATTAGTCGGACAAGCTCCAGTTGATGCAGAAGCAACGGAAGAACAGAATGAAACCAAAGGAAACTGCTCACATGGTTGCTGAAAATTCTTGGACAACCCACGACCGGTTTCGCTCTTCTTGGGGCTCATCAGGTAGGCGCAGTCCCCGAGTTTCCGTCAATCTTGTGTTTTACTTGAACCCAAATTGCACTGTTTTCGAGAAATACACTCATTTACAAATCAATTTGGTTTTCAAGAGGGACTCAACTGAGCAACTCAACTCAGCAAACTTGTGAGTAGTTTCCCTTATGAAAACATACTGCGATATCTCGAATATCGTGCCAACTGAATCATGAGGCGGCCTGTGTGCAGCACATTCAGTTGTAGAATATCAGAAACGAGAGATTCAGTTGGGTCTCTGGTGAAAACTAGATTGATTTTTCAAATGAGTGCATTTCTCGAGAATGAAGCCATGTTTGTTTCAGAGCAAATGGTATCTTATGAGGTGACACAGTTTACTAGAAAATCACTCATCACTAAAGCCAACACAACGTTTTTATTCTAGAAACTTGAAGGCCACACTATGGTGTAGATAATACTCCGGGAAAACGTGTTGTGTAAGCGGAAGACCGCAAAATCCATTAATAGTGATGCACTGCATGTTGTCCGGACATGTAGGCAGCCCAGCGTAGACGGAAAACTCGCTCAAGCTGTAACAGTATTCATCCAAACCTCGCGCGTGCAACTCTTACTTACTTTTGTAAAACACGACCAGCCCATACGACGCGACCAACCACAGTCACGCACGTTTTCAAGGCCATTGCTGTCAATCGATTCGAGCCTTCATCATTTGTCCGAAAGAAGTATGATGCTGTACTTGGGTCAGCTCGGCCTTGACCTCTATGCGGTTTCTGTTTATTGATCGATCATTGTGCAACTGCCTTACTAATCCCCTTTGGTATAGACTGTAAAAGCGATCTCGGTTTTTTGCCGATTGATTGCTGCTGGCATGTCAACACGAAATCCGTGTATGACCAGGTTTCGTCTTCCAAATGCATTAGGTAAGTTATCGGGATCTATTCCAGATAAGCCCCGCCACTAATGCAATAAGTGCTCATGCGAAAAGTTAAGCCTCGCCACATTTTGCCAGCTCCAATTTAATGTACACACACAACCTTGACCCATTTTTGATGAAAACTATTCCTTATCCGCATCTAGGCTCATTTTGTGCAAAAAGTTTCTTCGTTTGGACTTGAAACCTCAAATGAACATTCTGAGGCTTTCAACTCTCGTTCATGACAAGGAGACGGCAATACGTTTTTGTGGAGCCTCGGAGTGATCCATCAGCAACGTTTATGCAACAATGACCACCAAATGACACTTTCAACTGTTTCTGACAGGTGGAAATGTAATTCCCAACAGTGTCGGTAATTATGCTCATGAAACGGTTAATCATACTGAGAACTTTGTGGATGCAACGACTGGAGTCACACACAAACCATCGTCTACAAGATGCAGGATAAACGCTAATGCGGCACACACCGATCTTTAGTGGACAGCTACTTGTGTGAGTTCGTTTGGAGGCAAAGATACCAAAAAACGGACCTTTTTATGCAAATTATTAATGACATGTCCCAATTTCAACCTCTTCAATAAAAGTTGAAAGTACAAATTTCGTATCTTCTTTTTGTAATCTTTTTTGGGTGGCGAAAGTTAAATTTGGCGGGACTTATCTGTAAAAGATCCGGTCATCGAAGAGATATAAACTACAGTCTATCGCACTGCGCGGCCAACCGCATTGACGCACTTTTCAAAGGTGTAAGTGTGGCGCAACAAAAAGGATCAGGGTTGGAATTCAGCATGCCCGAAGTTCAAAATAAACATGGAGGATCGAGACCGCTGTCGCCATGTACTGGAAGGGTCTGGTAAGGTGCTTCAACAGAGGTTGCTTCAAATCATCGTATGTACACGCTGAAGACCATCAAATGCAGCTGCCTGAATTGAAGATGTATAGCTCTAACAAGCTGGACAAAACCACGTCTCCTGTTTGCTCGGATCCTCTTCCATCCCAGAGAAAAGTGAGCTTCGATTACTGCGGTCGGACTACTTGGAGAAACTGATTTCTACCGTTCAAAGCCTCAAGTGGACCCAGACGCGTTGGCATTAACACTTGTTTTTACATATTACTTAAAGGATCGGCTAACAAACGGATTATGCGTTGAAGTAATGGCGTTATTGCCGTCTATCTGGACCAGATTTCTCACATCAATCATCCATTTTCAACGGACTCGTCGTGACTTAGCGAAATACACTAATTTGCCAACTAGTTTGGTTTTATGAGAGACTCATCTAGAATGCAGCTGAATTACTCGTTTGTGATCTCTCCAGGCTACTGAATGTGCTGCACCGGACAGCCTCATGTTTCAGTTAATACGATATTCGACATTTCGCGATAGATGTATATTCGCAATGCACTACTCATAAGGTTGCTGAGAATTTCCCGTCCTGACTTAATTTCAAAATATTCCAGAAATATCACGTTCAAAATGAATTTTCGTCACTCCAGGAGGTCACAGCAGGTCTGGATCCACACGAATCAATTCAGGAGTGAGTTTATGCGTCCAGATAGATGAATTATTGGATTACGTCAATGTTGACATCGTTGCAACCGGGAACTATTGCGCCAACTACCTATCGCGGCTGTCCAGACAGTTCGCAAAAAGTTTGCTTTCCATTAATCATTGTCATTGAGTCCCAGTCGCATCGTGGATTCAACTTCACGCCTCGTAAAGTCAGAGTTCTCTAACTGTGAACTTGTTTAAAATAGACCTGTGCTGAGTATAGAAATGTCATCTAAAACTTGGTGTTCAGTACACAGGGTACCTCGGATCAGGGAAAGACCTAGATATTAGACAAAGGCACTCGTAAAGTTATACAAGGACGGCTTAGTTTCAAGCTGAGTTTATCATAGGCTAGTGTCGAAAACGATTAAAGCAATGGATGAATAGATGGATGGACAAATAAATGAGTGAATAAGTGGGTGAATGAACTAATTAATAAATAAATGTTTCCTCTGAACTAGGGGTGGGACAAGTATATCTCTTAACAGCTGAACGATCAATTTTCTGTTGAACGTAGTGGCTGATAACTAAGCGTAAATTATGGCATGTTCCGTTCCACGGTAATAGGAAAACATCATGGGGCGTGAACCTGCCCAAAGTTCCGGAATCGGAATGAAACTGTTTGGCATTTGTCAGCCTGTCTGTACCACGATTCAGTGTACGGCTGGGCGCATTGGCAAACTATACATGCATTAGACATTCATGTGAGTACTATCCGACCATCGATCCGATGATATCCAATCAAGGTTCAAAGCTACTCCATTGGTTCATTGCGTCAACAACTATGATTGCGGAAGTAGTGCTCAGTTGTACATGGTTGTTCATCAACCTTATCAAACTAAAACAGTTAGGGAATTAGCCTTTCGCTGATCATGGGATTTGCGTTTCACTCTAAATGGTTCCATCAATCACCAACTGCAGTATCGAGCTTTAAATACCTAAGTGAACGGTGATTAAGAAATAACCGTAGACAGGTGACATACCTGGATGAACCCAGTCGGATGAGGCGTTTATTTACGGTTTTCATCATCATCATCATCATCATCATCATCATCATCATCATCATCATCATCATCATCATCATCATCGACAGCATGACATCAGTGTTCAGCACCGATGCTTCACTGCTATACAACCATTATTTATTTGAAAACCTTATTTTAAAGAAAAGAGTAAAGGTGGATGGGGGAGGGACTTAGTGTTAGCTCAACACAATCAGTCCGAGGTGCATACACCTCCAGGCATTCACTCAGGCAACCTGGATAGAAACTGACAACGAGATCGCCTCTGACATCGGTTGGAAGCCATAACTATCAGCGTCTACAACCAGGCGCAGTAAGGATCACGCGGTCTCCATCTCGGAAGACGAGTAGCACCATCAGCACCTAAACGTTTCGTAATATCTCTATATCCCTCTGCCAGGTCAAGAGTTGGTCACGTCGCTGTTTACGCCACTCTGAATTGGACACCCTCTTCGGCAACCGACAATTCGTCATACGCAACACATGTCCCAACCAAGGCAGCTTCTGGCGCTGGACAAGTTCTTCAATATAAGTACCCCTTTACACAACCAAGAACGCGCTTTCTAACTGCCTCATCACAGATTTGCCGACACCAACCCACACGAGCTGTGGTTCTGAGACAACGATTGTCCGTTTTATTAAGGAAGCCGAACTTCTGCCTCGCACTCTACGTGGAACAGACGACCCGGTTGCTTTAATCAAAAAACGCTGTTTGCGTCCGGAATCGGATGGAAGTGTTATTAAACGGCCTTGTTTCAAGTCGACTGTCTGTTCAGCTTTCGTTGCGGAGGGGAGATTATGCTTTGAAAATAAATCGATGTCCGCAGACGACATTTCGTTGCAAATTAATTTGGTTTGACGCAAACCGTTCGCTGGGGTTTCACTTCAGCACAACACTATGAAGTCGATGGCTCGAAAAAATGGATGAAATTTATCTTGAGATGCCAACCGTAACTATGATTGCGTACATAGTGAATTTACCTCACCACCGTGAATCAATAAGCTGCTCACAGGCCGAATGATTTCACAATGCGAGTGAAACTGCCATCTGAGAATTCATCGCTCAAGGAGCCAGTCAATACGTGACCACATGATATGGTCGCTGTGATTGAAAGATGAGTGGTGCAGTGTCCTGTCTAAGTGAGCACTAATCACACTGCTGTTCAGCCACTCGTGACCAAACGCTCAAGAGTTTGACCACTGGCCTGAAGGTCGTGGGTTAGAAATGTGCTGCTGATTCCCTATAAGGATGAAACATCTGTGCAGAGCTCCTCGGTTTTTCATCACAGACTGGCTTCACTGAGGGGGCGAAATCCCTGTTGAATATTATCAGGTCTCTTCACCGCCGTCCAAATGGATAGCTTTTTCCACGTTGTGAATTGCCTTGGGTTCCCAAGTACTTATGATCGCAAGTGTTCTCCTCGACCAAGTTGTTTTTGAAGTTGTTTACTACAGATTGTTGATGCTGTCTTCTAAGAACTCCTGCTTCATTCTCCTTGCTCTGCTTGATATTACACCGTACCTACACTCATATACCACAAATAGGAGTGCAATTCCTGTCATCTGCTTGACTTTCTGTTGAAGAAAACAAAGAAAAAATTCTATTTTAAGCGATTGCTCTCCTGGTGCACGAAAACCGGTCATGCGTTCGCAAGTATGATTGCACCCTCATCGACTTCGTTACACAACAACTCTCCAGGCAAACAATATGTCTATTTACTTCGAACCCCGCCACCTGTCTACACTCAACTCAAAACAACTTGACGTGACGCGACCAAATAAATTGACAGTAGCTTCCTCTCTATCCGCACACACAATTCCAATCTACGTACGCTGTATACACATGGTAGATTACACGAGGTTGCCGCCTGTACATTGAAACATGGTCTTGGATTGCGATCGTATGACACGCTTCACCGATGATGATGACGATGACGATGATGATGATGATGCCGATGCTGATGATGACGGAGTTCAGGTGAGTGGGCATGACGAAGAGCAGGCGTCCTTGGTAGTTCAGTCCTTTGAGCACCCACCCAATAGCTGAAAGTTTCACGATCTAATTGTGTCCTGAGGAGGGGCTTTTAGTTTACGCCACGTTTACTTGAACCCCTCAACTGATAATGTCGAATTGTTTTTCAGGTGTCTCATTCGGCCGACTAGCTCCCATCAGCCCTAACCACTTCACGTATTAGATGTTTGACCAAATCACTTTTCACTGGTAGAATCATTTCTTTCTTGTTTGATAAATGGTTCTTCATATATCTGGAAAGATATGATGGTTGTAAGATCTCTGAATGTAAAGCCCCACTCATAAGTTTTCTGAAAACGCTGGTTTCTTCCTTCTAGAGTCCTATCAGGCAGAGGCAGTCTCCACCTAGTTTCCGTCAACCCTACTTTCGAATTGAACCCGAACTGGTTCATCATAAACGAGAGACTAAGTTGATTCTCGCGCCGAAACCAAATTCGATTACAAATGATTGTATTTGTGTGAGCATTGTTCTTCGTCCAAACTAGCTCTCGGATATTGTGTTTATGACACAGGAGCCATTCGCAAAACAATGGTTTAATCCGAATTTTTGATTGACTTTTTACAGTTCGTTGTTATAACAAAGATCACGTGACCGAGCAATTTGTGGCATGTCCAAGTGTATTCGCTTTTGATGAACTTTTGAACGAAAAATCTATTGAAATTAAATCATTGTAGATAAAGTGGGGTGTTTTAGTTCCATAAATTCTTTCCGGATTGATTCGGTTGCAAGCACGCTGTCGAAATGATTTCACTAATGAAATTTTGTCAGCAAATCGTTGTGGACTGTCACAAAAACGTCACTCGAAATCATTGTTACTAGTGTTGGATTAAATCAGTGAACGGAAGAGACAAACGACACAAGGTTAAATTGATTTTGTCTAAAAATTAATAAACCAGTTTGTTCCACCGAATTGAAAGCTGTCAGGAAAACTGGTCTGTTGTGTTGCCCATGCTATTTGAGCAATTTATTGCTTGCGCCGTCAAATAGTCCGTCAGCTAAAAAGTTTCCCCTCTTGTGAATAATTGACTAAAATTTCCATTTAGAGAACTTTTATGTGACAATACGAAAGTGTTATCGTTCAAAGTTTCCGTGAAACTATTTTTTGGGACTATATGAATGCGATTGTGTATCGAAGCATTTTAACAATATGGTGAACAAATCCGTACGTTGCAAATAACTTCAGAAAATAAATTTTTTAAGAAATTTTATTGGTCAGCCTAATGTCAAGAAACGAGTCTGTCTGTAGGTTGGTTTAAATACGCCATCGAAAGCAAGTCTCGTTTATACAGCAGTAATCTTTAAAAGCGAAACAACCAGAAGGCCGTTTATTCAATTTGGTGTTTTGTCTAATTAATCGTCCGAAAAATCCACCCTAGGCTCAATGGAACTAACACTGTTTTAGAGGAATACACTCATTTGCAAATCATTTTGGTTTTTGCGAGAGACTCAACTGAATCTCTCGTTTTATGATATTCTACAACTGAAAGTGCTGCACACATACCGCCTCATGTTTCGGTTGGCACGATATTCGAGATATCGCAGTATATTTTCACAAAGGAGACTACACACAAGGTTGCTGAAAACTCTTCGAAGAGTGACGGTATGTCAAAGGGGTTCTACTTCAGTGTGCGACGAACGCTACTGGCTATTCCTGAGAAACGCCCACCAACTGACAGTAGAATAATATGCGTAGAACAAACTTCTATCATTACATGAATCTCGAGCTTACCATTGTAAAACTATTGACTGGAATATCCATGGTTCGAAGCCAATCCCCGCTTTTCGACTGCTCCTGTTTAGTGCGACGAACGCTACTGGCTATTCCTGAGAAACGCCCACCAACTGACAGTAGAATAATATGCGTAGAACAAACTTCTATCATTACATGAATCTCGAGCTTACCATTGTAAAACTATTGACAGGAATATCCATGGTTCGAAACCAATCCCCGCTTTTCGACTCCTCCTGTTTAGGCTAGGGTAACCTGACAGTATCTGTGCCCTCGTGGTTTTGAGGTACACAGCACCTGGGCTGGCATATTTTCGTATGACTCACATCACATTGTATCTGCACGTGTTTTTTTTAATCAATTTAGCACACCGTCGAAGAAAAAAGACCTGACGTGTACAAAGCAACCTGAGTGACACACAGTTTCACCATTCGATTGCTTCCCATGTGTAAAATCTTTGGTATTCACTACAAAGCTTCTGTTCTCACTTGGATCAATTTTCTAACTTTTTAGGTTGAGTCTGAGGAGAGACAGGCTTCTCCGAAATCCATCCTGCAAAGGTCACCGGTCCGTTTGAGGGGTTCCTTCGCGGACGGTGGACAAACTTCACAGGAGACGATATCAAATTGGTGAGAACTTCACTCCTTTTGACGCCTTTTCCCATATGTCCGGATATTGCCTATTCACCCACTGGATCAAATAGCTCCAGATAACTCAATCGTTAAAGCACGAATTTGCTGAACCCAACCTTGGTATCTCGACGGTTTCTGTCTAGGCTTAAGCAACCCGCCAAGATCTCCAAGTCCTCTTGATTCCTTCGGGTGGCTTTGAGGCGTTATACATCAAGAAACTACAAGTGAAATTTTTTAAAAACAAATGAGAATCAATACCAAAATTATTGCTTCGAAGCTGGATTATTTGTGGTCGTCCACCTAACAAAACTATACACGTAAAGATAAACAATTTTATTGTATATTGACATTCAGAGCACATGTTCTGAATCAAAACAAAGCGGTTTTTGTATTACTTCAGTCACCTGGATAACTATACAGATGCGTTCTGCTCAAAACTCACCAAGAACCGCATGGATTTGTGGCGAAAAAAGCAAAAGGTAACCCAGTACTCACCTAACTAATGGACTCACTGTAAGACTCTTCCCAGTGTGTATTTCAAAGTCGATGGAAGTAATTGTGTCGTTTCACTGCAAACGGGCGCGCGCGCACACAAACGAGAGAGACAATTTATGTCGGACAGGTGAGTTTGATTGGTTCTCATGTAGCAGACAAATCAGAATGATTTCACTTCTCTCCGTGGGAAAATCGGCTTCTGGTAATAAGGTGGAAATTTTGGACGGGAAGTCTACTCATTTCCCAAACTGAAGAAACGAGATCGTTTTCCTGTTGCCTTAAGGCGTAACACGAAAAAGATAACCGATTGAGTGGTGGTCAGTTTGTCCGGTTCCATTGTTAGAAGACATTTTTCTTTTTTTGAACAAAAAAAAACTTCGGGCACCTCAATGAGATTAGAAGCTGGCATCGCAAAGTATCTCGCAGGTTTTAGAATCTATTTGTGTGTTCTGATTGTCATGTAATAAAGCTTATCTAAAAATCGATAATTTGTCGTGTTCCTGTCGACGGAGTCGCTTCGGAGCGGCAACTGTCGACTGCGTGACATTTGTTGAAAATATTATCCGCCGATTGTCCGCAAACCGAAATGTGTCTCTTGTACGATTCATAAAGTTGACGGAAATTCTGAACAGCCTACAACTGTCCTTGCCCTCAGGCAGACCAACTGGAACAGACTGGAAATTACAGCACCTCCTTCAGCTGTACTCAGGGGTGCCCGTGTGACAGTCGCGAGTTTTTGAAAGGTAAGAGGTCCGATTAAAACGGTTCCTTGGTGCTTCAGTTTGAGGCTTCAATGTCTGTGGCGAATCGCCCTTTTCAATGATGTAATGCACTAGCATTTTCCGCCAAACGTCGCTGTACTGCCGTCAGGCTCTTGAGACCAGGTTTTTTTTATGAAGGCTGTAGTATTTTTCGTATCAGGGTTTGGGCACCTTGGTAATGTATCAGCCCACGCACTGTCTCGATTCATACAGCCAGGGGTTTTATTATTCCACCTCGATCATCGCATGGGGCCCGTAGCCGAGTTGCCTCACCTGCCCCATACATCAGGGCGTGTGTACAAAAACATGCTACTGCTGATGCCCCTCTGTTTTCTTTTTTCACGTGCTTTTTCCTACATTTTCCACCTCCCCATTATTGATGCTCTTATTGTAGGCCCATCCGTTAGACCTTACAACCCCGTTTGTCTTACAGCGCTTTGGGTCGCCACATCTGCCCATCGGTCGGTGCTGATATTCCAGGGTATCCTGAAATCAATCTTCGGGCCTCCGCGCCTGGTTAGCTTTATTGTTCTTCATTCCGAAGCAAGCAGAACCACAAGTTTCTCTTGCTCTCATACTGGACTCGTCCGACTTTTATATTTACTTATCATACGAAACGAGAATTCAAGGCGCAAGCACAATGGATGAGCTAATTGTTCAGTCTTTTTCGGTTTCACCTACGCGCCAGGTCAGGAGGAGTTGGATTCAGCAAGGTCTCCATTCCCGCTGCCCAGGAAAAGTGATCAGCGTCTACATTGCGATCTAGTGTCTGTTCCGTATTCTACATGGAGACCATGTGACCTTATTGAACCAATTACTCAGTTTTCATGAAGGAAACTACTCACAAGGTTGCTGAAAACGGTTTGGCAGCCCACGACCGGTTTCGCCCTTCTTTGGACTTATCAGGTTGGCGCATTCTCCGAGCTTCTGTTCTACTTGAACCCAAATTAGGCAGATTTTGACAAGCACACTCATTTGCATATCAACGAAGGAATTAGCTGAGTCTCCCGCTAAAACCAAATTGGTATGCAAATGAGCATATTTGTCAAGTACTCAATTATTTTCCTAGACAATATTAACAATCATGACATGGTTGAGGGAACAGAAATTGCCCGGTATTTCACCATCGGTCTTGACCAGTAGATTCCTAAACCACCGTGGACGTCATTGTTGAATGGGCTGAGTGGCAAGTGGGTGATAGACAAAATCAACAGGAGCCTTGCGTGTTTCGTCATCAAATATCTCCGGGATCGAACCCTGATTCCCCGTTACCCGTTATCACCATGGTAGGCAGGTCACCTACCATCGAAAATTGATAGGGCAGACATTTGAAAGATCCGTCGCCGACACAAGGCCGACTGCGATCAGTAAAGTTATCCAGAGTCATCACAGAATGCAACGACGGCAACCGAAGTCACCGCCGGTTGGTTCTGTTCTAATAAATCCACCCGTTCCCTTGCGGGTCAGGGCATAGTGGCATGTATTAGCTCTAGAATTACTACAGTTATCCATGTAGTATGTACGATCCAAGGAACCATAGCTGATTTAATGAGCCATTCGCGGTTTCACCGTTTGAAGGTTTGTACTTAGACATGCATGGCTTAATCTCTGAGACAAGCATATGACTACTGGCAGGATCAACCAGAGTGTTCACACTTTGGCCAAGTGTTAATACGGAACGCTGTTGTAAATCGAGTTCTGCTTCATGTTTGTTTCAAGGTTGCCGTATTTATCACGTGCCCATAAAGAAGAGTTTGTTTTACGAGAAACCTCCTAGAAATTTCAAATATAAATAAGGCATCATTCACATGTAGCACCCTTTCGGTGCCTAATTGTCATGCTACCCGAAGGAAGCACAAGGACTGGGATATTTCCAGGTTGCCCAAACCTATGGAGGGGAAGTCTTGAGGCAGAGATCGGGTTCGAATCACGGACCTTCCGATCAGTAAATCCGCGCTCTAACCATCGCCATCTCGCCCAATAACAGAAAACAACGGCCTGAACCGCCAAAGGGTCTACATGAAAGTACCTGACTGTTTGCAGTTCGAGTCTTCGGATGGGGTCAGCCATCCGGGATATCTAGTGTACAACTTGTTCAGAACGTTCGCCGGTCAGCACACATACACATGCGAGTATACCAGTGTCGGACGGGACGGCCTTTGAGGCAAGGTACAGATGAGCAAAACAAGCGAAGATCAAAAATACATGGGTGAAGTAATTGAATTACCGTGAGGTCAAGTTAGATTCAGTGATAGCTGTCAGTGAAAGTATATCCGTAAAACGATCTTTGGATAGAAATGATACTGTTCTGCTAAGAAAAAAATTAAAATGAATGTTGTAACTTGCAAACTGACCGCTTTCCTACGAAACGAGTTGGATCTGACGTGGAATAATCACCGGAAGGCGATCCTTCAAATGCACCAATACCGAGCGTAAAGTTTTCCCCTTCTGGAATGCTACTCTAACGTTAGCCGTATTCAATACCCTTCTAATGACTTCAGATGTCCCTGTTTTGTGTGGAATGACCGCTGTCCCGATCCACTCCTTGTTGGGCCTTGGTGTTGGCACCAATACGGACATTTCAAATTGATTTTGAAAGCACTTTGGAGATTCCACAGTGTTGAGCCTAAATCGCTGCTAAAGGTGACTCTGTGTGCCTATCATTGAATAAGCCAAGTTAACTAATGGTTGGCATTAGCTAGCCATGCTTATGTGCATTGGATGCGTTTTATGAATTAGACGGGCCAGTAGCCGGTCTTTTGCATACACTGTGGATCTCAACTGTTCAGCCTGGCTTGAAAACAACGGGTCATCAATTTCTTCCGGCTTAGAACTGCCCCCTGTTCATCCTCGAGTCTTACTCCCCCCCGCCTGGTTTTCACACCGGGGTCACAGTGCTCAGTTGCTTGCCAGTGCAGCTCACATCATGCGGCATTGCCTTTTGTGCGAATCGGTCTATCAGCGCAGGCAAGACAGGAACCGGATGTCAGCCCACATATATCGTGATAAAGTTGTGACTGAAAATAACTGTAGCGTGATTCCCACGCCTAAATGAATCCGGTTGCCCCACCTAGGCAATTAATTAGGACAAGGCATCATACCGTGAAACGTTTTTTTAAATCGCCTCATAGAGGCATCTACTAGGCCCAGAAAACAATTTTGCTTCTGGAACCTTATTTTCATCCTTCTGCTCCAGTTATTTCCATTAAGTAAGGGAACTACTCAGAAGCTTTTGAGCGACAGAGTTTTAGTGAGCCTGGTTTAGATTGTGTACAAACATTCCTACAACTCACATCACCTTCCATGTACACCTTCCAAACTTGTCCTTCTTTTTTTGAACTCTCAGCAGACCGACCGTCTACCTCAGTGCTCATCGTTTATCCACCACCCGCAAATTCAGGTCACCATGGTAACCAGAAACAACATTCACCAGGACTTCGTGTAAGTGGATGTAGGATCAGCGATTGAGAAAAAAAACTTGTCTGCATTCCACCCACCTATTCAGTGAGAATCCCACTACATGAGTGCTGCTCTACCATTACTTTCCAATATCTCTCTAACCTGTTCAACACCCCGATGGATAGCTTTCCGGTCCGGATGAGACAATGTCTGTACTGTTAAACTGGGCAATTGGGTGAGAGAAACGGAGCGAGAATCGATCTGTGCGTTCTTCCGGCAACTTATCCAAGTATTTCATCATAACGCAGCAGACTACTTGAAATTCTGTAATCCGCAGAGCATCAATCCTTAGCGTAGCCGGGAGCGCGAAACGCTGAAAGTACCATTTTTTATTCTTCAGTTCTCTTCGTGACTGCTCAGCCGAATGCAGCCACATCTCCAATAAGCTTCATTCAAAGTCTGATGAAGTTCCCGATCTCGAATAGCAAAAGGAAGAGTTGAGTTCGAAAATCCACGGTACCATGCACGCAAAAGTAAGCAAAGTTATACAACAAACCTCATTTGCCTATGTTCGTGACGCCGACAAGTGTACAAGTCTCGCTGACCGCCACAGTACAGTCTCACGGTCCGCAAAACAGCAAGCGGAATGTTGGCACCGTAGTGTGTGGGTTTCCGTCATCTCTTTCGAGACCAGTCTCGTGATTCTGATTGGCGGTATGATAACACGGAAATCAGAAAACAGAAGCAGGCCCAATGGAAGGTGCACGATCATTCATGGGTAAGGGGATCAGCTACGCATGTTCACACACATGCACACTTGCTAATATTCAAGTGTCAGACGGGGCTGCCCTTGTCACAAGGCGAATGGCGGATACAGATGAGTGAAAACCGAGTGGAGGTCAAAAGTACATGGGCGGGGTAAGCGAACAAATCGAGGAATCTTCATGACGTCAAGTTAGATTCAAAAAAGGCAATGTCCACCGAAACTTCTAACATTGTTACTTTAACGCCCCTAGGACTCTCCTGGGAGAGCATAAAACGTCAACAGCCTTGAACCGTCGGTTTCGAGATGTTAGCATTTGAAACTGCCTTTGTTGGTCGCGGAATTAAAGCATCCTACAATTATGAATGACCAGCATGGTCACGAGTTGAAGACATCGGACAGCACACTACTCTGAGGGAGGAATGGTCCAGTTTCAAGGTCATCAGGCAGCTTGAATCTGTAGTCTCTGCGCTTCCAGTGTGCGCTGATGTGCTCTCATCAGTCTTGCTTCACGTCACCGTGACTGCAAGTGAACCGATAAGTGGATGGTCAGGCGGAATTGTCACTCATGTTGTGAGATTTCAAGATTAGGCGCCATTCACCTGCTCCATAACTGAAGTCCATTGCGTATTAAAGTTGCTGTCTGATATGCTGTTTGGGATACGATCACCCATAGACTGTAAATGTCAGAATGGGTGAATGGTTGATTTTTGTTATGTAAGGAAATGAGCTTTTCTCCGCAACCGTCGGCTAACAGTGCCTTTTCCGAAAGGTATTCATTCTGTTGTACAGATCAGTCTAACCTCGTGGACTAGGTGTTCCTTGCAGGCCATCGGGGAAAAGCTACCTGAGTGAAGGCGCCAACGGTTTACAAGTGTCCTCATGACGAACAGTACACTACAGGCTTCCATCAAGGCACCAGGTAATTAGCCTATCAAGGAACACCGAAATGTCATTGGAAACAGACAGATAAGGGTGAACAATAAAGTATATAGAAAAGACAGTGCTTCAGGAAATCTGAGCTATAGAACACACAATGCAAAGGAACAGATTGAGTCCATGGGAGGAGCTCGAAACTGCGATCTCAAGCATGCCGGTTGAGTTCTCTGCCAACCTTGTCTCATGCACGTACTTACTTCGTCGGTTCTGGAGTTCACGAACGTTTGGTCCATCGTGTAAACGCAAGCAAGCGTCACTCAGACCGGGTGGAGAATGTACTTTGCGCCAGTGACGCAAGGCTCGCACTCACCTCATACAGTTTGGCGACAGATAAGCGTTAATCTTAATGTACACGTCGCAGCTGTAGCGTAGTAAGATTACTCTCCATCCATCTGAATGAAAGCACGCCATCACCACCACCCCATTCGGTCGGTCGCCACGTCCGAACTCCCTACCCCATAGCTTTATTACTTATACTCTCCAAGCCATGGTGATTGCAACACATGGTAAAACAGTATCTGGCAGGCTGGTCTAAAATCATTGGTTTTTATTGTTTATGTGCAAAGATAATGTTCCTGACATCAAAGCGTAGCGCGATGAGGTCAGTTTATGCTAGTTTCCTGCTTGAGCAGTTGTAAACAGGCTACTGTAAGTCCTCTCCAGTAAGTTAATTCACGACCTTCCAGGAGTGTCCCGCACATGTTCAACCTAAGGATTCGACAAACTAAGATACCGAGTCTAAAGGTTGGTGTCAGAAAGAAAAGAGAGAATTAGATGGGACAGTCTGACGGCTTTATTCAGTAAAGTGACATTTACGCTGGCTGTATGCTTGAAGTTGCTTGAATCACCTTTAGAATTTGCGTATACGAAACAGTTGTTGAGCTGCTACTGAAAAGTTCATGAGCATCCATTTGTTCCCAATCGAAAATGTGGAAAACGAAAACACGGCCAGCCGCGCAGATCGATTTTTTTCATGAATTGAACCGCAAATTTTGGTTCTAAAATGGATTCCACTTGAAGATCTAATACACTGTTTGCATAGGTAATAAATTAGCGTGTTTCTCTCATTGAAACGTATTGAATTATATCGTCATTGAGCTTGACATTCAACAGCGAAACTTGTGTGCCTCAAGTTTATCACATTTTCAGAGGAATTACGTGAAAAACGGAGTAGATTTTTCCAATTACCGTGCATACAGTTAGCAACTTCTAGGGAAAAAACTTTGCTAGAAAATATTGCAAGCATAAAGTTATGTGGAAGGGTTGGATTAAACGATACGTAACACTAATCTGAAAAGTCTTCAATAACCCACGACAGGTTTCAGCCTTCTTGAGGCTCGTCAGGTGGGCGCAGGCCCAGATCTGGGTCCTCCTTATGGCCCACTTGAAACCAAATTAGACAATTCGTGAACTACTCTCATCCACACACCAGTTTGGTTTTCAAGGAAGACTCAGCTAAATCGATTGCTAGATTTCCTGAGACGGACCAATTGGGTGGAGTGCGAATTTACTGACCGGAAGGTCCGTGGTTCGAACCCGACCTCCGCCTCTCTGTCTAGGCTTGGGCAACCTGGCAGTATCCCATCACTCGTGCCTCCTTCGTGTGACATGGCAGCTAGGCACCGAAAGGGTGATACAGCTGAACGATTACTTATATTATTTTTCTTATAGATTTCTCGAATAAATGGGCTGCACATGGATCACAGTCTGGATAGTTGTGTGGTGAGATCCGGGCGGCAGTGTCTTACAAGACGTTTGAAGCTATCGGATTGTACGCAGCTCGCATTCACAAGGCAGTAGGAACAGATGGATGAGGACATTAGATGTTTCGACAACCGATTCTATGAATAAATAGATTAATAAACATTAGAATTAGGCAGAACATACGTTCACCAATTACGCCATCGATCGCAGCAGAAACAGGGACAGTAAGGCAGCAGGGCTCTCTGGACGTGACAGCGAGTAAGTAGCAAATTATATACAAACGTAGAGATACAGGCAGTCAGACAGTGTAAATATGCAGAAGTAGCCCCGGACGGACGGTGTTTTCGATCAGAAAGGAAACGGAAGCTGTCTGGAAAACGAGAATTTGGTACAAATGAAGTATGTCTGCATTCTTCAGCTAACAGCGTGACAGAGTATCACCTGCTGTATGTCACGATCGAAATGCACGCTTGGGTCAATTTGAAGTAAGGTCACCCCAATCAATATCAGGTAAAATGCAGTACAGCAAAAAGAGACCTGTGGGGTAGGTCGAGTTAGCCTGCGGGTGGCGGGCTTGTCCGCTAGCCGACGGGTGCCGGGTTCGACCCGGGGTAACCTGCTTTCCCATCAGAGCAGATATCCAAAAATAGATAGAGGATACATGAAACTCCAAATGAAGTGGGGATCAGCTATAATAACTGAACATTAGTTACTAAAGGGAAAGTAGAGTTTAAGCAGGAAGCAAAGAAACCGGGAATCGAGTGGCAGGGAAGCAAAAAGACAAAGATGAGTATGTCGCACTACTAATGCGTAGTCAAACAAATAGGAAACGTAAAATCTGATTGCCGTTGATTAACAGGAGAACTGAATAGGTGGTGGATTTTGATAATTACGTACAAGTTGGGTTCATGTACGACACAACGGTGCCAGAAATTTGGAGACTGTACCTACTTGGTGAGCCCCAAGAAGGATGAAACAGGTCTTGGGCTTTGGAAGAGTTTTCAGCAACCTTATGAGAAATCCAAGCGGAAATCGACCAAGTTCCCCTTTACAGCTATATTTTCTTATACGCAACAACATGATGTGACGTTCGCATACACGGTGATTACCAGAGAACTGGCACCCAACTTTTGAAGATCTTGCTGAAACTGCGTTGCTCGAAAACAGAGGTTCCATGTAAAGACAAGGTTAAACGTAGCTTTTTGGAATCGTGGGTTAACTACTTTGTTTGCTCATGTTTGAAAGAAAGCGCGAGAAAGACTCGTGTGTCAGCTGCCTTTTCGAAGCGAAATGTCAACTCTGTCAATCACACATTTTTTTATAATGAAATGGCAGTTGTAGCAGCTGAAACTACTGCCATTCAATGCATGGCTGGTAAGTTGCAAAACTGAAGGTGATACTCGTTATTTTTCGAATATCAGATCCTATCCCCCAAACTGAATCGTTTTCCAAGTTGGAACCGTAATTCATGATTGAAAAGACCTGACAAGATACGGTGTATTTCATTTGGGAGCTTGGTCGACGGTTTAACTGGGTGGCTGGATTTTTTAGTTTCCACATCAAGCTTCTTAATCAACAGTGAAACTTCAATTGGTACCAGGGTTCCAACCAGAAATTGAAAATACCGTGAAATGAGCATGTGGTTTTCTTTTCGAGTATATAAAAATGCCTCAAGTTTATCACTTTTCACAGAGGAGTCGCTCGAAAGGCAATCGTAAAGCAATCCAAGAGATACAAATATCCAAGAACATCTCTGTTCTTGAAATGAGGTGACTAGTTTTGTGATGGCTTTACGTAGACTACATCCTTCCAAACTGGACTGGATGGACAAATCTACGGGAATTCGCGCGTGACTTTCTCTCTCCGAAATGCGTGACCTTCGAAAGAGATGGCCGGATTATCGTTGTAGAAAGTCACTTTATACGAGTTGGTCTCCGTACGTTGATCGGTGTGATGCATTCACGCATTCACGCACCTCGACTTCCAGACCACCGCTGATGTGGATTCCAGCTACCGAATCTACATCACAGAAAATCTTGTTCACTATTTGATGCAGTAAACGGCCTCAGAGGAATTAGCGAAATACACTCATTTGCAAGCTAATTTGGTTTTTCGAGAGACTCACCTGAAACCTAGCTGAATCTCTCGTTTGTGATGCTGTATCAGGCCGCCTTAGGGAAAGCTTGGGATTCAACGGAATTTGGGGTCTAACAAATTATCTCAGGGGTACGAGCAGCGATGACAGGAACTTGTGGCGATAGTAGACAGTCACAAGCGACTGAATTTCACCGTATTCCGATCCAACGACCAAGTGGTTTATGCAGTGAGCCATGCTTTCAAACCTGCCCGAGGCTGTGCTATTGCAGTGAGCTATCGTCAAAGGCGAAGACCACATCAACAGAGAGCATGTTGTCGGTGCCGCTGCCCAGCCAATATGGATGCGTTTGTCGTTATGTTCTGCCGGACAAGGTGCTGAAGTGACCCTGGTCTAGAAAGCATTTTGGTAAGTACCTTAGTATAATTTATTTTTTGGCTGTCGTCCAAGATTTATTGTACTGGTGTTGCGGTGATACTACCGATGGGGGCATGTGAGTTGTATGTTTTCTCGTAAATCCGCTTTGCGTCTCTTGAAAATTGAGATCTTTCACGGAATTTGTGGACTCGCTTTGTAGTATTCGCTTGCATTTGAGTAACAGTTAATGAATATCCAGGAAAATTCAACAAGATGCGTTAAAGGAGAAGATGGATATTCAGTTTTGTAAAAAAAATGCATACAAGAGTTTCGCTCTCCTGTCCACTAGTCCGTAACTGTTCATTTGGCATTTTTAGTGGCTAACTTCCAGCGAAGGCCTTCTTCCTCTCACTGGTCCTATTCTTATCAACTTCAATCACGATAACTATGAAAGACGTGGATTGAAAAGCGTCAGGTTATTCAATTATATATAATAATATATATTACGTGAACACTACAGTATCTCCATTCGCCAAACACCCAAGTGGAAACCAATAGGGCTTTCACGAGAGACTCGACCGACTCCTTCAACTGAAGGTCTTCTAAACGGCCCGCCTTCTGTTTTCGTTGATACGGTATTCCAGCTGCTTCAAACGACGTATTTCAAATAGGTTTATTTCAAAAATTGTTTCTAGCTTCAAACGGAACACAAGTTTGACGGAAACTCGTATGATCTGCCCGCGTAGTGAGCCCCAAGTAGGCTGAAATCTAAGGGATTTTGCCAGTCAAATGTGCAGTGTGTGTCCCTTCTTTTTAAGAAAACAAACTGCGATAAAGAGGATATTGTACCAGCAGAAATATGAGACCGTCTTTGTGAAGCACATTTATTCTAGTGGAAAATACTTAGAACCGGTTGAGTAGTCATCGTTCTCGAAGAAGTTTGGTGATAATCGGTAGATTTATCGCAGGAAAACGTTTCGATTTTGAAACAACAGCTTCGTCAGGCCAAGTGACTAGGTTCCGAGTTTGGTCGACCAAACTTACACAACTAGCTCATCCACACAGACGGACAGAAGGTTCAAACGACGTTCAAGAGGGACCATCAAATGAACCGAACCAGAAGAACTAGACCCTAGGCTGGACTCAAACACATGTAGGTTTCCCCACCGACTCAACACTTGTTCAACCACTCTAACATGCTAAAATCCCTCGGCTGTCACCCAACAGAGATTTAGCTTGACTTAGCTGATTGGTTCTCCTTCCGCCTTAAATCTCGACCAACCTCGTAACCTAGCCACTTGGCCTGACGAAGCTTTAGTGTCAAAAGCGAAACGTTGCCCGGCAATTAATCTACCGATTGTTACCAAACTTTTTCACAGACGACCACATTTAATGTGATTCTGAGATCAAGTTGGGGTTCAGTTAAGACCGAATTTATGATTTGTGATTTCCAAAGAGTGATTTGATCCTGTCAGTAAAGCCAATTTATACTGAGACTGAGTTTTGTGCGATGTGCGCAGCTCATGATTTCCAACAAGGATGAAACAGCTTCCAGGCTTTCGGGCATAGATCAACTTCACTGAGAGGATGAAATCACTTGTCGAGAATTACAAATTTCCTCCTCAAGCCGGCATAAATTTAGTTTCAACTGAATCCCAGCAGGGCCTCAAAATTGTAGTTCGCGAACGGTCATGTTTCGTCGTAATCACATGACATACTTGCAGGTGAGTTATGGATACCCAACTTTTGAACACTTTGGTGAAATTGCGTCGCACAGAAACAGTCGTTGGATGCACAAGTTGAGGTTACGCTTAGATTTTTGAAATGACGAACGGATATTCTCCTTTGCTGTTAGTTCAAGGTTTGTGATAAAAGGACATTTCGCAAACAACCCTTGGACAACCCGCAGTGGTTCGAGAACCGGGGTTATTCAAAATGTACAATGACAGTTGGGTTTTTTGGAGGGCAAATTTAGCTCGGTCAATCTCACATTTTTAGTAACGTGGTACTATACTGTCACAGGTGTTGGATCGTTTCAAAACTACTGGTTGAACAAGGTTTCTCAGCGTTGGGATTGACGAGTGGCGATTCCACAAACATCCAATACGACGTGGCCGTTGTGCACATTCAACTACAGTTTACATACTAATGGCTGTCAGTCTGATCCATGACCTTGAAAACGTCCGCAGTACGCTGGGCCGAATCCGCGGTTTTAGAGGTGGACAACATCATTAGCCTAGGGCACGGACAAACCATGTTTTGGAATCAGCTAGGGTGAACTAGGACATAGAGTTCGAAATCAAATCGGGCTTACCGAATGGAAATCTAACGAAAAAAATTCTATTTTGCCAGAAAGGCTTAAGCTTGCATGTAGCTGGTTCAAGTTACAACTCGGACCAGATTTTCAGAACAAAATTAGCTCGTGAAATCTAAATAACCCCAGTTTCGCTGGAATTTTTCGAAATCATTGTTGTAGCATGTCAGTGTCCAATTGGATATCGGTGTTGTAGCATGTCCGTTTATCAGCACATTCTAATTAGATTCCGGCAGCCTGCTGAGGTCTCAGGATACAGGATACCTTGGATAACACGAAAGCACCATAAGATCCGAGTTTCAGAAATTCAAATTTCAAGTGAAATCGATTATTAAGCCATTATGCGCACCACTGTATGCCTCCCATGTGAATGGCGAATTGTGGTCAAAGCTGTTGATGTTCGCACGCAGTGGAACGCTATTCGACACCTCGTATTTTAGGACTGGTACGTGCTCCACTAAGTAGGGTTTGTCCGAATGGCTGAAGTGCCGCAACCTAGAATTTATGAGTTATCTGGTCAGCCAATCAAAGGCCGATCAAATTTGAGTGCGTCAGCTGAGTAAAATATCCCTAGTAGCTGACAGCGGCTTGCGTAGTTTTTTGAAATGTAACGTGCACCAAGCGAACCAAAGCACTGGATCACGGAGACAGTCACCAGCACTGCTGTGAAAGGTAAGTATGGCGGTGTTGTCATCACATACAATACGAATGCTTCCACGGAGGAAGAGGATATCAGAGAATTGGAAGGGGATGTTTTGATTTATTCGAAGCTATGCCGATGGGGGTGAGATAGCTCAGAGGTTAAAGCGCGAATTTCATGGCCGGAAGGTCCGTGGTTTGAACCCCGTGGTTCGAACCCGACCTCTGCCTCTCGACTTCCTGTCTGGGCTTAGGCAACCTGTCAATATCCCGGCCCTCGCGCTTCCTTCTGGTGGCATGGCAGTTAGGCACTGAAAGTGTACTACAGATGAACGAGTTTTTTACTCCAATCCTCTGATGAGGATGCAGTCAACAGGTCATCCAATGGTTGTTTCGCCGACCAAGCAGATGCTGCATAAAAGTGCTGTGGATGGTGTACCTTGGAATCAAGGATCGCCTCGTGGTCAGCAAGAATGGAAACCTGGTCGAAACATACCTAAAAGAACACCAAATTCTACAAGACAATGAGCGAACGCAGAAAATTCAAAGCTGGCTTTCCTGGTGTCCACTGAAATTAGTGTAGACAGAACACTACTGATTATTTTTGGTTCATTTGACGTGGCTGAAATTCCGTCTGAATTTTTTAGTCTCATTTGCTTTTACAAGGGTTCGGAAACTCATGAAACAGAAGTCGGTAAACCGAGCTGAAAGAATGGAGTCATTCGTACAGAACACCAAATTCTACAAGACAATGAGCGAACGCAGAAAATAAATTCAAAGCTTTCCTGGTGTCCACTGAAATTAGTGTAGACAGAACACTACTGATTATTTTTGGTTCATTTGACGTGGCTGAAATTCCGTCTGAATTTTTTAGTCTCATTTGCTTTTACAAGGGTTCGTAAACTCATGAAACAGAAGTCGGTAAACCGAGCTGAAAGAATGGAGTCATTCGTACATGTTTCACTTTTATCCGAGATTTTGAAACCTCTCTACATCAGCCTGAACTCGCGTCCTGTTCTTAAAGTACACACTTTCCTAGCTTCAAATTTTCTGTTCTCTTGAATGCGTGCTTACATTCAACATCCGGTCTTCACCTACCCTAAGTGGTTCCCCGAACTAAGTGCGCCTTTCCTACTTGTTATATAAAATTTTTGTCCTATAGCATTTACTACCAATAATGGTTCATTGAGCACTACTCATAGATTTTGCCCTGAAAGTGAAACCAGTTTACACCAGATACACCTGTCTCGTGCTAATTAGAAACCATCATCAGTGCCCATCTCACAGGTCTCTAGGGAGACCCGAACCCGTGAACGGGAGCGCTACAAAATGTTTGTCCAACTTATTGACGCTTACCGTACGGAGAGCGTCGGAATTTGATGTGTATACACTCACCTAAATGTTCGTCAAAATCTAACCAGTAAGCGAATGGAACCAAAATAATAAAAAACTTGTGGATTTATAACTTTTGTAAACCAGTTTCCGTGTTCAATGCATCAACCATATTTCAGGTTTTGTCGACACTAATCTCTGAAATGCTTTTAGCGTTTCATCGAAAGGCAATCCATAACCTCTCACGGTTGTTTTGTGAACGGAAAATCGATAGTTCGAGTGTTTCGATAAAAATGGCTTTTTTCCATCAGTAGTTCTAATTTAAACCGGTTCGAATGGTTGAGCATGCGACCGCAAGCGCAGACAAACTCGTCCCGTACAGTGTCTCGCTACAATCATTCACGGAAGTGCAACAAAACTACTTGATCAGTCGACCACTTGAGATTGTGACCTTGAAATTTTGTATTGTATGCAAAGTGCGAGACATCTGAGAACCTGTATTCGACAATGGACCTTAACAATATGTCTAATGACATTGATTTCCATTCCAAACAAAGATATGAGAATCGGAGCCAATGAATTGGGAAAACGAATAAGAGCGCGAATTTACTGATCGGAAGGCCAGTGGTTCGAACCCGCCTCTTGACTTCCCCCGTCTAGGCTTGGGCAATCTGTCCTCGTGCCTCCTCGGGGTGGTGTGGCAGCTAGGCACCGGAAAGGTGTTACTGCTGAACGATCTAACGAAGGACTTACAGTGCTGTTCTTCAAGAATAGAAAAAAACGGTTGACTCAGCCAGAGTAAGAATCTCATTTCTAAATTATACTATTTCAAAGCAGTTTTGTCGAAATTCACCCAAATAATTTCTCATACTGTAGATTGTTTTCTGCAGTTGACGTTGTGCAGTGTAACTACCAGTTATCTTGAGAACTACTCTCATTTGCACACATGAATCTGGTCATTACAGAGAATTAAACGAATCCAACTGAATCCCTAGTTTATGATGGCCAAACTCAACTAAGCGGACTTCTTCGAGTCGCTTCATCTTTTAGTCGGGACGACATTTGGGCTTGAAGGAAATCGACACATATCATTCAGTGTTTTTGAATGAAAGACATCATCATCATCGACAGCATGAAATCAGTGTTCAACACCGATGCTTCACTGCCGTACAGCCGCGATATATTTGAAAGCCTTATTGTGAAAAAAGAACAAAGGTGGACGGGGAGGGGACTCCGCGCAAGCCGAGCACAACCCATCTGACGCAACTATAACCTCCAGACTTCACTCAGGCAACCCAGATAGAAACTGACAACAAGGTCACCTCTGACATCGGTTGGCAGCTATAACTTTCAGCGTCTCCAACCACGCGCAGTGAGGATCACGCGGTCCCCATCCCGAAGGCGAGTAGCACCGTCAGCACCCAAACGTCTCGTAATATTATTTATACCCCTCTGCCAGGTCAAGAGTTGACCACTTCTCTGTTTAGGCCACTCTGAATCGGGCATGGAAAAGAGCACTCTCTTCGGCATACGCAACACATGTCCCAACCAACGCAGCTTCTAATGCAGGACACATTCTTCAATGGAAAGACCCATTGCACAACCGAAAACGCGCTTTCTAACTGCCTCGTTACGGATTCGCCGACACCAACCCACACGAAATATGGTTCTGAGACAACGATTGTCGAACACCTGAAGACGTCTCAGGTCCGCTGCTCGAATAGACCAACTCTCACAGCCGTACAACAAAAGAGCCGGAATACCCGTCCCGTGAGATTCAGGGACACGCCACTTTGACTCCATAGGTGTCTCAAATTAGCAACCGCGACCCAAGCCGTGCAGATTTGTGCATTCATCTCATTTGCCACACCACAATCAGAACTAATACAACTTCCAAGATACGTAAAACGCCCCACAACTTCCAGTACCTCTCCCTGGATTGTAAGCATGACCTAAAAGATTGTTTCAAGTAGAGAAACATTTATTCACAGCATCCGAAGACTACAAACGGTGTTCTAAAGCATCCCGACCCACTAAGTATTTGTTTTCTGTGCTAGTTTGTCGAACAACCTTTCGTGTGGCGGAACCGATTCGACAGCAACTTCCTTGGGAAAATCCCGACAAAGAGCCTTTTTCCAACCTCATTCTGACTCAATTGGGTGAAAAGCAAACACCAATTTGATGTCAATCCTAGTTTAATACCATCTGCAAGCTTCCGGCACATTTGAATGCATCCGCATGCCTCCGATACATTTGAATACGCTATATCTTAGATACATCAGAACCACTCGCCGGGGGGCACCCTGCTCGAACCTACTCTGCCTACAAAAAAGGTACTCTCATACACCACATGGTGTATGGTCAATTCACAGAAGAGAGTTTCTGACGTTTCCATAGCGTGTCAAACTAAATAAACCAAGTGAGGCCTGTTGACTGTCATCGATTTTTTTCGACAGATCCCTGCGTAGAAACCAATAGCCTGGTCGAATTCGGATTCAAATATTGTGCGTCAGAACGATGAAGTTTTACTGTCCGACCCATCCACTTTAGCGGTGTTGATCACTTGTCTGATGCACTTTTGGTTGATGGGTCTACCTTTTGAAAGTGCGAACTGTCTGACGCAATAGCGACAAAATGCCTTCAGTAGGATACACAAAATTGAATCGACTAATCAGATTTTGGTTCAAATCGCCATTGCAACGTGTAACCAATTTTCATTTTTCTCACGGTTACTACACAGCTACGTCAAATTCCCTGAACAATAATTTAGTTGATTCCCGTGGGTCCTACCACTGGTTCAGTTCGCCATTTTCGTACAAGCAGTCAAACTCGACTGTTTGTATTCAGACAAAGTTAATCCTGTGACTGACTGTCAAAAAGGGCATCTGGCTGTCTTGACGTCTGTAATTTTATTTTCTGGTCAAAGTTACAAATCCCAAACGACCACTGGGCATGACTGTTACTACACAATGAACAAATGAGGTGGTAGTGTTTAGATCTTTCTGTTTTGAGTAGATAATCATTCGATTGGAGAAATTCAGTGTTCTCTGAAGTTGATTTCAAAGATTGACTGAGGAGTAGACAATTTCGGGCTTTATAGATTATGGACGGTCGACAGCTGCCGAATCGAATGCATTTTTTAAAATCGCGTATATAAAAATGGCTCAAATCAGTGGTTTCACTAGGAATCACTCAAGTAATTGCGCTATGCAAGGTGCAGTCGCTGCGCTATTCCAAATAAGGCAGTATATTTTCTTGATGAGACAGACTACTCGTAATGCAACTGAAAACTCTTGCACTGCTTGTATGCTTGGCTTCACTCTCGTAACAAAGGCTTTCCCTTGGGTTAACCCTTTTGACGTACTGATAGTTCTCTATAATTTCTCTATACTAATTTCGTGAGATGTGGAATCACGTATCAATCACAAATTTACTTGGGTCCCCGTGACCCCGTCTGTGCTTGACTGGAAACGTTGCAAGAAATGGCGGTTAATCGATGTCAGTGGCGTTCGTACTGTCAGTTAGTTCCCAGACTGTCCGATGGGGCGGTTGGAGGTGTAGGCACCTCATAATACTTGAAATAG
>NW_008752154.1:0-55900 GCF_000715545.1 Opisthorchis viverrini | reverse complement strand
GATGATGATGATGATGATGATGATGATGATGATGATGATGATGATGATGATGATGGCGCTTCCAAACCTACTACTAGAGCGAATGTAGCCACAAAATCAGTAGCCCCAACCTACACAAACTCGCCGATTCACCCACACCCATATCCCCGATCAACTGTCGGCCAGTCTGTTGTGTGAATCGGCCAGCATCTGGGGGGCGACAAGATACCGAGATGAAGACACTAGACATTTTTACCCAAAGGTTGACTCTCAGACTCCCCAAAATATTCAAGAGTACTTAATAATGAAATTCACTCCCCTCCGTCGTGCATAGTAGTGGATTCAGATGCGTATCAAGCCTGTTCGGTTACTTTTACTTCACATCAGTGGCAAGGCTGTAATTCTGCCGAAGAGAGTACTGTCTTCCGTGCCCAACTCAGGATGGAAGAGGCAGAGAACTAAACAACCCTTGACCTGGCAGAAGGGTGTGAAAGAACTCACGAAACGTTTGGGTGTTGTCGGTGCTATTCGCCCACAAGGATTGGGACCGTGTGATCCTCACTGTGCCTGGTTGGAGACACTACAAGATATGGCTGCCAATCGATGTCAGTGGCGTTCTTGCTGTTAGTTACTATTCAGATTGACCGGATGAGTGTCTAGAGAGGTAGGCACCTCGTAATGATTGTGGCAAGCGCTAGCACTAAGTCTCTTTTTCGCCCATCTTTGGTCTTTTCTTCACAATAAGGCTTTCAAATAAATCATGGTTGTACGGCAGCGAAGCATCGGTGTTGAACACTGATGTCATGCTGTCGATGATGATGTCAGAATACACCAACTGAAGAGTCATAGACTATTGAACAGGGAAGCAAAATTCTCATATGCATCATGTTTATAAAAACTGAATATCCGTCTCCTTCTCGACCGCGTCTTCCTGAACGTTTCTGAGTATTCATTGACAATTACCCAAATGTAAACAAATGCTACAAATCAATTCCACAAATTCCGCAATATGTCTCACTTTTCAATAGACGCGCAGTGGATTTACGAGAAAACATACTACTCGCGCACCCCATCACTAGTATCCACTGACAGACGTGGTCGAAGGAGGTGGGGCTTAATTCATCCTCGAACTACTTCACCGACCGGACACCAGTTGCAAGCTTAGGTGGCCAAGGATCCGACTAATCCCCTATTGATTCCAGTTCTGTCCGGGAATCCGTATTATCTCCCTTTTTATTCTTCACCCATGATGATCACGTGCCTACTCCTGATACCCTTCGCCCAAAATAAGCGTATAAACTCTACCGGTTGCAGCCCCAAAGCATATGAGAACTTACAAATGGGCTTGAACGAAATCGATACCTATCATTCAGTGTTTTTGAATAAAAAGACATCATCATCGGCAGCATGACATCAGTGTTGAACACCGGTGCTTCGCTGCCGTTCAACCCTGATTCAATTGAAAGCCCTATTGTGAAAAGAAAACCATCGGGGAGGGGACTCCGCGCAACCCATCTGAGACACCTACACCTCCAGACACCCATTCAGCCAATATGGATAGAAACTGAGAACAATAACGCCACTGACATCGATTAACAGCCACATCTTGTAGCATTCCCAACCAGACACAGTGGGAATCACATCTTCATATTGGAAAGAGGTTCCATCCTCTCTGTGAAGCCAATCTATGTAGAAAAGTCGAAACGTACTGGACGGCTGTTTCCTCTTTGTTGGGAATCATCAGCAGAGAGCAGACCTCCGGCTAGAGGTTGGAAATTCAACTAGTTGGCCAAGAAGGGTTGATCAGGAGTGTGATTAGCTCACATATGGACCTTACACAGAGCTAGTCAAAACGTACTGGCCGGCTGTTTCTTCTTTGTTGGGAATCATCAGCAGAGAGCAGACCTCCGGCTAGAGGTTGGAAATTCAACTAGTTGGCCAAGAAGGGTTGATCAGGAGTGTGATTAGCTCACATATGGACCTTACACAGAGCTACTGATCCTCAACTAACGGAAACCACATCATGTTGTCTAGTAATGATTTGCTCCTAGAGCGATGACTTCTCGGATTTATTATTCTTTCTCTGAGTTGTGAAGTGAACCAGTTACTTGTAGACTAATGACAAATTGCTGAATGACCAGGGCACATCATGCTTGAAATCGTGAGGTGCGCACTGCTGACTAGTTTCAATAAGAATGACACATGTATATTTGTAATGTACTACTCATAAGGTTGCTGAAACTCCATCGACAGCTTACGAACGGTTTCGCCCTTCTTGGGGCTCATCAGGTAGGCGCAGCTTTACAGTGCTTCTAGGCTTTTCAGCATAGATAGCCTTCACTTATAGGACGAATTCTTCATCCAAGATTCCCAAAGTTCCTCACGCTACTAACAATCTATAAGTAGTTCAGTGGAAGATTAAATTTCACTCGATGGATGAAAATTCCATCTAAAAAGTCATGTGACCACGTGATGTGGATCCCGTGATTGAAGGATGAGCGGCGCTATATCCTGTCTAAGTGCGAGTTAATCACACTGTTGATCAGCCCTAAGTCTGGGTTAATCACACTGCCGGTCGTGCCCGAACGGTTAATTGATCAAACTACTAACTAAGAGGTTGCGGATTCGAAACTCTCCGGAGCTTTGTGAGATGCGCACTGCTGGCGAATCCCGAGAAGCATGAAACAGCAGCACAGTGCTTCCTGGCTTTTCAACATATATCGGTCTCAGTGACAAGACGAAATCTCAGTTGAGGATCACCAAAGCTCTTCACATTACACTCATTATCTGTCAAGCAGATCCAACCGACAGACTCGAGTCACCGAAAAAGGGGATGATAGTTGTTGCGGTGTATTCACCGAACTGCTCAAACACTGCTATTTTAAGAGGTCACTTGCAAATGAATTCACGTGACACTTTTGTGCGCACGTAAAGAAAGACGAATCGGGCTCCTTAAATTACTCACCACTTCTCTAGTGATCAAAAGGAAATTTTTAGCCAATCTCACAATACTTCAAGATAGAGAAATTAGTTGATCTCGGGTGCTCATGAATGCTGAAATGGACAGACCTGTACTCAGCCAGAATTCGTCTTTTCGGCTCAGAGGTTTGTCTCGCTACATGGGAGTGATTCACTAGCGTTGCGCTATGTGACAGCGTACTAAGTTCCATAATCCCAGTTAACCTGTAGTTTGACAGTTCGAGTCCGCGCGTTTGAAAATAATAGCAGTGCTCTTCTGAGGTAGTGGGACGAGTTCATTGCGTTTCAATCAATCCTGAGTTCGTTTGCAATGATCAAATTTTGGGACATCAGGGCAACCAACTCCTTTCTCAAGCGGTCTTAGAACAGAGCATTTCTGTTCGGTGATGCGCAGCAGTTTGTGAAAGTGTCCAAATGACAAGAGTTGAAGTACGCTCATAGCGTTTTGACTTCTAGATTGTATAGAAAGTATCGAACAAGTTCGGTCGTAGTAATGGTTGTTCAATAACGAGATGGAAAGTCCAAAACCAGCCGTGGCGAGGAATGACGATCGCATTAGGGAATGTGTTCTGGTCCACGTGTTGCCAACTGAGAAGGGGTGGTGTGAGGAGATCACTGTATTTGGAAAGGTTGGCGTAACTAGAAAGACTGATCTCTTCCGACCCTTCACATAAACCTCCAAGGACAGACCCTGACGGAGGGAACGTCACTTCCGAGAGTTGGCTGCTTCTTGTGAACACTATTCTCAGTCCAAATCAGTGCATAAAGTACCGATTTAGTGCGGAAATAGTCTAACAAAATTTGCCTTTTATCAGAGTACCCAGTGACGCTTTGTTCGGTTTTTCTCTTAATTTATTGAACCGCAAATTCACCGACATTCAACGATCGCTTAGTGGGCATTTCTGGAAGAATATTTCACTTTCTGGCGTTTGTGACTTCTGTTTGTCAAAGAGGTTGGCATCAGAAGTGTCCAAATTCTTCTGAACAAGCCAACTCTCGTTAAACATTCTTCAGTGAGAGAAACTCAGAGAATCTTGTCCATTCAGCCTGACCAGAAAGGACCACCCAAATGGGCAACAAAAAACGCACCTTCAATCTAATCCAATCTTGAAAGCCACCTAATTCTACCTTGGTCACACCAATACTCCACATAAAATTTCGTTAGAAACAGGACAATGAATACCATCTGATGAGCAGTAAATTAGCGGTAACACTACTCATAAGGTTACTGAAAACCCATCGATTACCATAAATGAGAGATTCAGGTGTGACTCAACTGAGTCTCCCATTAAAACCAAACTAGTGTGCACATGAGTGTAGTTCCGGAGTAACATGATGGACTGAGGATGCACGGCTTGTTCTCCCTTAGTTTAAGTTGAGCAGTTTCACCACGTGCCGGCAAGAAACGTAGTCAGAGTTACGAATTTGATGCCATTGTATAAAAACTTAACCAGGTTCCATTCCGTTTGAATACTAAAGAAACTTTGCCTTGCACCATTAAACAAAATAGCCAAGTGAGGATTAACAAGAAACCGAAAATTCCTCCCAAGAAGGAATTTCAAGGGTTCAGCCACATAGCTTGAAATGCCACCGGCTGGTATATTGATTATCGATCCGACTTCTCTAGTATTTGTCATCATTATCGTTCAAAATTTCGTGTGTTCATTTTGGATCCGCTTGATATTATCTGTTATCTGTGGTAGGCTGCCTTTCGAGCGTTTTAGCCAGTTTGAGGCTGATCAGTCAGGTGTAGCACCGGAAAGAAATCTGTTACACTTTGTTGTTTTGTGCGTATCCCACTCCTGCTGAAAAGGAGGAACAACTTGTCAAACCCCCGCGAAAAGTTAGNTTGTTTTCTGCGTATCCTACGCCTGCTGAAAAGGAGGAACAACTTGTCAAACCCCGCGAAAAGAAAAGTTAGCCGTTTCTATCGTGATTTTCACACTTTATACAGTCAAATCATAAGTGAAGGATTTGAAAATCGAGTCATGTGACCAGGCAAGGCTGTTAAGAAGCGGGATGTGGTCTTATCATGACGGACCGAAATCACATTTGAAGGTCACTAAATCTCCTTTCATTGCCATCATCTTATCACGCCTTGCCGGTTTACACACCGGACGATGATTAGTACATTCTCTCCGTCATTTCGCTGGCAGTTGTTTTTTATCAGACCAACTTACTGTGTGGGTTGTCACGCCCATTGTTGTCACATCATGTGTACATACCCCTGTCTTTTGTGTTCTCTCCACGAAGGCCCCAGTATGGCGTTGCCATGGTAACTGCTTTTTTTGTTTACGGGAGCCTATTTGCTTCGTGAGAGTTAAGGCTGAACCCATTGTTGTCTCAAGGCTACAATGGAGAGATGGAAGATTTTATTGTTGCTTTTACTATCCTGATGGTGTGGAAAGTAACAAGAAAGGTACTGCCCTCCGACTACCTTGAGTGAGATTCATCGTCATAACGAGTGTCAACTGAAAGCCACAGTACGCGGCTGATGCAGTGGCCGATGCTGTTTTATAATTTCCATAGAGTTTAATTACCTTCAACCGTGCACCAAGAAGCTTTTGAATGGCGAAATCCTAGTTTTAGTTCCCTCGATTTGCTACTGTTTTATGGCTGCTTGATAACCATCGCATTTTGGTCTGATTTCTGCGGCGAAATTCCATTACAACATGGCTTGTTCATAAACTTCATTTTCGATCCAAAGTTACTTTGGTACATGCTTGTACGATGTATCCCTCTCTTCAACGCTAATTCGACAAGATATTTCTGAGGGATCTCGAAAGTAACTTTGTGCCGTTTGCAGGATGCCTTTTCGGTAGGGTAAGTTTCCCAAAAGTCATTTGACCCCAAAGCATGGTCTGCTGACCTGTTCATTGCTCCCAGTTTTTTTGCTATGCTTATTAGTTTAACACTTCTGCCTGGACGACTTTACATTGGATTAGGTTGCCTGCTTGTTTGGGCAATGTCGGCCCAATAAGTTGGCCCGTCAGGCCCTCGTACATGGCGAGGCAAGTAGCCCGACATTGATTCATTGTGATTTCGCGATATTGACACGAAATGCGACGCAGCGGCTTATGAATATTGTTTTTTAATTATATTTCGATCACCTAAAACATTATAGCTCCGTTGCCTGAGGACAATGAGCAAGAAGGATGCCCATTAACTATTTATCGTTTTTCGTACACGGAAAACTCCACTGGGGAATGCGTTTATTGCTGACATTGTAACTCTACGCATTCGTTTCGATTTACAGGAGTACTTCACACTGTCCGGATCACAAAATTCTCAAAAACTGCGCCTGAGCTACTTAATTAACCCTACACCATTTCACCAAACGCTGAGGCCCGTGGCTCCGATCAATAAACACTGCGCTTCGGCAAGGCATCAGCTGATCAATGAATCAGTGCTACGACCCAGAAACAGGACATAGACTGATCGCTGTGGTCAGCTTGTAGTCACACCAGTGCCTCAATTAATTAAGGGTGAGTATCACTCTACACCCGATTCAACTTTGGAGATAGATGGAATTGAAGACAGCATGAACCGTCGGCAAGTCCCTGTGTGCTAACCCTACCGTTTCACAGCCGTTAAGGCCGCGTCAAAATGGTGAGAATAGTCGATATGCTGAATGGGTAACACATCCATTAACTTATCTTGGAAAGCCAAGATCAGTCAAGAAAGAAGCCTAATCGATTTTCCATCACTGTCCAACTGGTTAGAGCGCGAAATTACTGACCGGAAGGTCCGTGGATCGAACCCGACCTCTACCTCTCGACTTGCCCTGTCTAGGCTTGGGCAACCTGGCAGTATCCCAGCCCTCGTGTTCCCTTTTGGTGGCATGGAAGTCAGGAACCGAAGGGGTGCTACAGCTGAACGATTTTTTTCATCACGGTCGCGGTGTTAGATAAGCCACAGATATGTTTAGTGTGAGACCTCAGAACAGATCATTAGATAGAATATTATGACAGTATACTTTGTGCTATTAAATCTCTACAAGTTCATTATCGAGATTGGTGGGCTAGATTTTAAATAGTGTCTGGCGAAAAACTATCCTCTTGGATAAGAAAAACAGGCAGATAAATCTATTTTGAATAATCTTCGAATCAGTTATCGAACTTGATGACGCTTTCAAACTTCGAGTAGCACAATACCCCGGAAGGTACGATAGGTGGGCGTTAGTGGAGATGGAAGCTCTGATTGAGTGTAAACCGGGCCATCTCACTATTCCACCCGGTCTTTGAATGTCGCAGGTACTCCCACGCATCTGTTCGTTATCAGTTGAACACGGACAGAACATGTATTGCACAGCGAAAGAAGCTTATATCTTTTACAAAGCGAGACCTTTCAGTCTATGATCGCTATTGGGTGGACTATATTCGCAGATAACAAAAAGTGGCCCTTTCCAGGCACCGCTATCTCTCATTTTATGGCCTGGCACAAGAACACATTATCGGAGAATCTTGTAGATGCGTTAGGGCTGAGTTTGATCACACCCTTGAGAAACGGAGTGACTGGGTGGAGCAGGGCAGCTCAAACATCTGTGATAAGCACGAAACCTTCAACGAGCTTCGTGGATCAGATGATCCAATGTTCTCCTCACTGATGCATTAAACGTCCAATAGACGTTCCATGGGTGGGCCAAACAGGGCACTTGTCTTTGTGATTGCATGGATTAGCTTTGTTTCCCGATGCAGTGTACGCAAGTTTTGGGGATGAAACGATGCTAAGTCAGGTCATTGTTGAAACTCGGTATCCTATTACTTCCTATATGATCCGGATTTACTCAGTCATATGGTGGTCCTTCTTCACTCGGGACAAAGGCACACTTCCGCGAAGTCCAATGCGAAGTTCATAATATCATAGACGTAACGCACCAATGATACGCTTGGTGAATGCCCTTTGACAACCTACGACCGGTTTCATTCTTCCTGGGGCTAGTCAGTTAGGCATAGTTCCAAAGTCCCCCTCAATACTAGGCTCTATTTTGACCCAATTTGTTTATCAACCAGGTTTTCACAGGAAATCCAGCAGAATGTCAAAACCGGTCGTGGGCTGTCGGAGAGTTTCCAGTAGTTTTATGAGTACTGTGTTACATCTGTGCAACGTAGTTCGATCCTTACCGAGTGGATTATGAGGCGGCCTGATGCAGCACAATCAATTTAAGAATTACTTCATAAAATCGTGTTTGTTCCAAGTCTGTGAGGTGTAATGAAATCACATATGAAGAATTGTATGCTTCATGGTTATCGAGGGATACTTTAAGGTGATCCAACCGGATAGCCCAATATGCAAGAGTAACGGCTGAGGGCAGCGAAAACCCAGATCAGCATAAAAGCCGTGTACATAGGTCTGGACACGTATGAAACATGGGTACCGAAGACTTGAAGATATATAAGGATATTTGATATTTGATTTCATTCTTCGATACCGAGAATCAAGGGGACCAGGATTTTGGGAAGCAGCACTTTCTCATTTCGCCATTGGAGTTGACAGCTCCTGCGGCTGCTGTGACGCTGGGGCTAGACTACTAATTTTTTTCTTAGTAGCTGCAGTTTCCCGAACAAGTACCCACACCACCCCCGTTCAAACAGCCCTCCCTTTATTTTAATTTGGTGAGTTTGACAATTCCACAACAGAATATGAAGGTGACGGACTGTTTAGGTAGTACGAGGACCTAACTAAAGTTCCTGGAAATCGCAGGAACAACTTGCAGGTGCAGAGGGACTGAACATCGAACAAGATTGGTTACATCTTGTGGACCTTATATCGAAATTTCCAATTGACCGACGTATTAGGGTCCAGGTAGAATTCAAGGAATAGCTCAATCCAGGTACACAATAATCTCGTAAGAGCAAACAAGTAAGCAACCTGTGTACATTTTTCCGTCGAGTGGTTACCATGCTTTGAGCTCAGCTTTGGTGGTTTGTGTTAACAGATGTTTTACAATCTTTTCATTGGCAGAATCCACCATCTCAGAGTCTCATCTTCGTCCTCTCATGCTACCCCTAGCTGTCCGGAGGCCAACCACCCCTACTAAAGGAACAGCACGTCAATCGGACAGATGTGCGGGCTACGGGCCAAACGTAGGCATGCCCTAATTGGTCAGAATTCCAGCCAGTCCGGATGTAGCACCTTTAGCTCGATACTTCTCGTCACCTCAAGGAGATTCTAGCGCGACCACGTGGAAATTTCTGTGATTACCCTGCAAAAACATCTGTAATAGTATTCATTTGTCTCCCTAAGGAGATGATACACCATAATGGGCGGAGCAGGAAGCCAAGGATCGACACAGAGTTGCACGGCCATTCAGTATGTCATAACACTATCGGAAAAGTATGTCAGGTCCTACAATTAATTTTGGCACACAGTCTCCTGGATTCCACATCTGACGTCGCCAGCTCAAAACATTCGTTTCCTATGACAACATCAAGTGATGCACACCCCTTGTTTGAGCTCCCCGTGGGTTTTTTGGGAGTAGAATTTTGTCACTCCATTTATTTTTGTTTGCAAACTTGATTTGGTGCACAGACAAGTTAGTTTTTGAAACACAGCCACTTTCGTCTGAATACTGCTCCATTGTCTATGAACCACCCGTTGTTATTTTGTTAGCCAGGTAGTGAGATTCACTGCAACCATAGTAACGGAAGAATTTTTGCTGGATAACAGTCATGATGGCGAGAAAGCTTGTATGATTGATTTCATTTTGGTGGAAAAACTCGGAGCTAGGAAGAAGGAATGGTCAGCATCCGGAATGTCAAGAAAAATTGAATCTGTTGTTCCCCATCTGCTATAGTTTATTCGATTAACAGGAACTGTGAAATTGGCTACAGTATGATCGATCATGACTACTGGTGTAGTGGTGTATGCTACTGATGAGTAGTGTCTAGTCAAATGTCGAAGTCCCATCCTACATTCGACAGAAGGTTGATGTGGGAATTATTGAATAGCTCCGTACTGTTTCCTCAAAAATGTTTAGTATTCAAACAGAGTACAGGAAAGCCTGAGATTTTCAATTTTCAGAACCTCTGTGCAAATTAGATTTTTACTTTCATGTCTGATGGCTTTCAAAGTGTCAAAATGTGTCTAGAGATTGAAAAAGTACATGTTCAGAGAGTGACGCATCCCCAAGGTCACCATCGGTACGACACGTTCGGAAGGCAGGTTCGTTGGCGTAGCTCACCCAACACGGCTTAGCGACATAAGACCAGTAGAGTGGGGCTAAAAGTGTTTACGACCGGGATACCGCCAGTGGCTGTACAGAGCGAACAAGTGAACGACCATATTCGGCCATGTAGGCATCCTACATATATTTACGCAGAAGCTCTGTATGTATTGTCCTGACAATACAGCCGTGTCCCGAGTTCTCTGTCTTCTCCTTATCGCGTTGTCTGGCAGGCTCAGTGCAAGCGTAACGAATAGACGGTCACCCACACAAAGGCATGGTTCATGATGGTCACTAAGTTGCAAGCAAACGCCGAAGGACGGACAAGTGGGAAAAAGTGGAAGACGGGATAAGTCGGATTGACGGCTACTAACTAGCTACGGATGTATTTGTGTAACCATGATTTGTGATAGAAGGCAAATCCTGCTTTGTGTGACATGAAGCCACCTTCAAGAGGATCACTATTTCCTGAACACCATGGAACCTTCCGAGACCATGGTTGTAGATTCTGCTCGCAAAACCGATGCATGACGAACGGAGTCACCGGTCCTAAGTGCTAGGCCTACAAGGAGAGAGTTATTAACGGGATGGGGATATGGGAAAGAAAAGGTATACGAAAGAGAAAGAAGGGAGGCGTCAGCAGTAGCCTACTTTCGCTTACCCGCCCTGCTGTATGCAGCAAGTAGGGCAACCCGTGGCCAGGATTTATTTTTCTGATCTCCCAGGAATGAAACTGTCCGCAAGTGAACGGAACCGTTTTTTGTTTAAACATTCATAAAGAAATGACTTAGAAAACAATGTCTCTAGTCATTCCCACATCAGTCAGTAAGTCTGGATTCTTCACGAGGATTTTGACTGACATTGTTCTTGATGGGAGAGGTGCTTAACTGGTCGACACCGCTCACACCCTTATTGCAGTTCACAGTAAGTCCGAAGAACACGTAAGTACGGACACGGGTGTATTGAGTACACGCAGCCAAACTGGTCCGCTTTCGTGGCAGGTAAGCAAAACAACTGAGTCACACATCCCGTCAATCCACAGCGTTCACGCGAGTCAACCAATCGGACACACATCCAATCATCCACTCAAGTCACACGTCAGATCGATGGTGGAACGACGAACGGACACGCACACGCGCAAACGCTCTGACACACCGAAGCAGCAACTACAAACCCCCAACCCGGAGGACCAGGAGACTGTGTTCGTCAGAGCTCTAACGATTGACCAACAGGGTATGAGGGATCCTGTGAGTGTCGCGGGTCACGCCCCAGCATAGCTCAATGGGTCGCTGAGGTGCGCGAACCGGTAAGGTCCAATGTCTTCGTGACGGGACCTTCCGAGAATCGAAGGCACAATAATTTTGACGTCATATTTTAAACGATTCGAACCAGATGGAAATCTAGATCAGTAGGGTGGGAACTCCCCAGATAATGCCTGGAGTTCATTGGTTCTACCATTACTTTTCTACTGTGACTTAGTGACATATTCACATGAAATGCCAGAAATAGGGCTTGAATTTCTTAAGGATGTGAAAAGCTGACTTTTATGACTCACCAGGAGGAGAGGTTGCAATTCATCATGGACCTAACAGGTCTGCTCATTGTATTCATAAGTTGCATCACAAGAAATCAAAAAATTCCTGTATTTGAACAGGTCGATGGCAAGCTCTAGTTCTAACTTATGTTTGTAGGGTATAGTGAATGTATTCAAATGGATTTTGCTGAAATGGTTACGTTTCCGGATAACGGACAAGGTAGTTCGAGGCCCATAGACCGATCCGGTTTTTCCGGTGCCACTAGCCATTTTTGTAGAGGGTGATTTCTCACTACTTTGTACTTATCAGGAAGGTCAGATTCCTGAAAGTAACCTCAGAACGCCCGGAACCTACTGCCCCATCAAAAGCTCAACAGAAAAGCTGGCAAGCATCCAGGCCAGTCAATCATTCAATCAATTCATCAAAAGCTGATGAGTGTTCATGCACGTCACAGAAGCATGACCGAATGTGATCAGCGTTCAGGCATTTCATAGAGGTACGATCGATGTTGATGGGTGTTCACTAACGCCTATCAGACAGCCTGGATCAATGTCAGAAAGTCCCTTTTAAATAGCTTGGGCTCGTTGTAACTTTTGCTCTCGCACTCGCTTGTTCGGAATATAGCGGTTTTGTTCCCTTCTGTGAGTCTTTTTTCTCTGGCACTAGGCACTGGAGCGAGTTAGCAGCAGATACCACAGGTCGGCGAACCACCAGATATAACAGTACTGATACCATCTTCCATATTGACAGGCTTTGAGGAGAAGACATAGTATTCCGCGATTTGGTTTGGCGAAGCCATAACCGCCACGAAAGAGGTGTAAGGTGATCTGCAAGCTGTACCGCTTCCAAATTTCAGACGCTGTGCTATTGATGATAAGGGATGATTTGCTGGGAAGACCCAGTATATTTGTGGACTCTGCATGTAAAAACAAGACTGCCTGCGACCAGTCAAACAGCAATCGCTCATGCAACTTGCGTGTTTTGCACTTACTGTTGGCTGGTTGAAGTACCCCTAACGTGTCGGGCTTGACTCCACATCCCGCTACTCACTGGAACATCAAGTTACCGTACACGTGTGCTTAATTGCACCAGAAGTCCTCATCTAGTCAGCCGCGGCATTTGAGACAATCTGGCTACACAATTCCCGAAGCACTTTCTATTAGATTCCCACATTCATGCTTGAGTACTCTTCATCGCGTGATTTTCCTCCAACTAGGCATACTTAGCTGCAATCTTCATAATACATTTTCTTACGGGGACTCCAGAGTAAGGCGCTGATAAAGGATTAACCTCTATAAGCTTCCTTTAGACCGATCCATCTTTGGACGGATTTCTAGTGGAATATTGGAAACAGAGATAGTGTTTTGATGTGCACTTTAACTGCCCTCGTCAGTAACCTCACTGGACAAAGCGAAGAGGTTGAAGATAGTTGAGGTCAGGACGACGAAACGAACGAAATCCCTGGATTTTGCATTGTTGATTCCGTCCAGTGAGTGAAGTCAGCGTATGGCGAAAACCTAAAAGCACTGTAGATTTCCTTATTGGAAATCATCATCGGTACGTATTCCACGAATATCCAGACAGACTGGGAATTGCAACCTCCTGACTTGCAGTTAAAGACCAAACGGCTTGGCAATGAGCGCCCGATTAGCAGTGTGTTTAAGTCAAAGCAAGACAGGAAATGGTGTCATTCGCCGTTTAATCGCGTGCTGACTGGATGAAGGAGTGGAGCCTCTTGGGTGGAAGGCTCACGTGCCATGTGAATTATTCTCACTTTTTAGCTACTTGCGGTATGTTGATAGTATGAGGATATGTGTGAAAACTTCCAGTGGAAATTTTCACCCCAAATAAGGAGACTCTGAAATTACCCCACCCACCGGTAGTAGACTAGGCATCGCTAGTTCGATATAGTCACTTTATAACGTGCTGACCAGTCTTCGAATTAGTTAAGTACTATCATCTTCAAGAAGCATTTTGGTTGCATTTGCAAAACTAAAGCTAACTTGATTCAAGATGTCACATTACCCCAGGCAGTTGTATAGAATCCAAGAGAAACTTCGGTCTATTTAACCAGATTGGCAAAATCAGTTAATTTGCCCGAATTCTCGACAGGCGCTTGAATGACTTGCTTTTACCTTCCTCACTTGATTTTAAACAAGGAGATCGATAGGTTATGGCCAATGGCGTATCTTTTTGCTTTCTCCTTGGAGGAAAGGTCATGACTGTTCCCTGCGATTGTGTGCATATGGAGCATTCATAGGTTGATCAGTTTTCGTCCGTTTACTGGGTCATCGTCTGGATCACCCAGCGGTGAAAACTGCCTTCGTTTTGCATTTCTGGCTAGCAAAACTGCAGCAATGTATGCAGGGTATAGATGTGAGAAACGCTTAGTTACGTACTAAATATGGAACGACGAGAAAAACGGCTACGACGAGAAGTGGAAGTCTCCAAGTGATGGTAGACTAAGGAGCTGTGTTGACCGGAATATCACTCGATTTGGGCTGCATATCAATAAACAGGTCACAGCTGAGTAGCTACGTCTGAAAGTGATAATAAGATACCCAGATTAAATGCTCATGTCAACATATACCAAACGATAATTTTTCTAGGTCACCAACTCTCCTGACTGTCATTGCCCTCCGTCCATCATCAGCCATCAATGCAACAAATCCAAACATTAGAAACAGCATTAGGACACGGAACTAATTTACGATTGTCTTTTAGTACAATATAAATAATTGAAACAAAGAAAAGCTTCGTCACGTGAGTTTTGCTTATGAGCATATGTTGTTTGTCCTACACTTACAAGTTTATGTTCTCGGCTGAATCTGTGAACGCTAAATGTTAGTTCATTAAAAATTAACATCACCAAACTGTGTGTCATCCCATCGTTTGAAAAGTCATTAGGAGAGGGAATGGGAGAACTGTCGTAAGTGGTCGTAACCACGTACTTTCCCGACATACAGTATTCCTGTGGCTACTGCGGACAAGGTTATTCAATCAGACATTGCAATAAGAGAATAAGGTGTTACGCGTTCACAGATTGGTGACCAAATGGCATACAGGACAACAGTAAATATATTCAGTCTCAAGAATTATCAATACCTCTGCTGGAGATGACGGATTGTATAAGCGAAGATATTCACTTGGTCAGCATTGCAGTAAAGGTATTTTTCTCAGCTTAGTTATCGGTCTGAGCCTCCCAAGCTAGCGTTCACATCAAAACAACCAGCAAAGGTGCACAAGGTATATTAACGCCAAAAACGAAGTCAGGAACACTTGTACAGCGCTTCATATACATAGGCGGCAACAACGTTCTGGAAATTCTGACGCGTTCTGGATGCGTCATCGACAACCGCCATTCGGTCACTACTGAGTCATGATTGGCTGTTGGGTCCCGAATTTCGACCAATCAATTCTCGGCTCGATGCCGGACCGGCAAGCGTCCCGAATTCTTGGCCAATCTTGCGTAGGATGGACTTCTCGGCCGTAGCAGCAACTGAGTGCGAGCGGTAAAGAGGGATCCGTATGGACTTCCGCCTAACAAGCATCCACATGGAAAGTCCAATTACAAATGTAACAGAAGAATTACTTTTACGATATGCCATTTATGTGGCTCGAGTTAGCTCAGTGGTTAAGGTGCGAACTTACTGACCCAACAGTCCTTAGCTACTTGACTGCTCCTGTCTAGGCTTAAACAGCCCGGCAAGATTTGTCTCTCTTGTCTTTTTCAGGTGGCAGAGCAGCTGGAAAACGAAACGGTGCAACAGTTGAACGACAACTACTTGGCCCTTTTTGTTAAACGGGGCGCAATCTGCTAGCAGATGGTGTGGCTATGGGTCTACTCTTGAACTGATTCTAACCGACATATTCATATCCAAACAAGTCTTCAGGGCACACACTTCTCATAGGGATCCTGGAAGTGGCTTGACTACAGATTTAACCGGGACTCAGTTCATCCTCCTTCCTCGGACTCCTGAGGACTTTTGTAGGTGTCTGGGCCGTACCATTTTAGTATGTGATTAAAAACAAAGGTCCCCTGACAGAACTTTTAGTATCTCTTACTAATACATTAAGTCAACGTGGTAATTGAAACAAGCTCACTTGTGTAGACCTGCAAATCACCAGATAAACTGGTGATCGCATACACAGGAGTGTCTACCGGAAAACTAAAAGCATAAGTTTGTACACCGAACGACTCGTTTCCTTGTGGCGGAGATGGACAGAAAAGTGGTGAGCTGCACTGGCACTCATTAGCTCGCCTTGCAATTGAGTTTTTGCCCCATCATATATGTTATTTGGTTTCATTTCGGAAAGCAAAGTTGATGGGGATTTAGCGATGAGGATTATATGACAAGCCCAAAAACAGGTGAACCCAGTAGGGGCTTTTCCAGACTTTTCATCAACTTCGTGAGTAGTATTTAGAAACATATATCAATATAATGAAAATAGTTTTGACTGAAAAATGAGCAGGGCAGTATGCAACACATTCAGTTGAAGAAGTATACTAACGAAAGATACAGGTAATATTCAGTCATTAACACCATGTTAATTTGCAAAGGAATCTATTCCAAAACATAACCGTACTAGTTACGGTCGTATACCACATTGAATCTTTCCTCATTCAGTGAGCCAGTCTACATTCAAAACTCTGCGTAGCCTGAGAAGTTAGAATGCATTATACAACTATTGTTAACAAAGTTTCCCATTCGCATATATCTAATGTTTTCCTCTTCTACAATGGGTGCACCAGGAACTGGAGGAAGGTTATGTAAATACAATGATGGCCACACAAACCGAAAACACCTAGCCTAATACTCACCTATTCACCTATTCAACAAAACAAGGTGTTGTAGCGGACAAACCCTCATTCGAGTGGTCTTCAAAATGCCCCTGATTCCTTAGAAAAATGCCTTCGTTAGAAAAACCTTACACTTACAGGACGAAATCCCACAAAAATCCCAAATCTCCTCACACTACCAACAATACATAAGTAGCTCAGTGGAAGAGTAAACTTCACCCGATGAGTGAAAATTCTATCTGAGAATTCGTTGCTTGAGGAGCCAGGCAACACGTGTGACCACGTGATGTGGATCCCGTGGTTGAAGGATGAGCGGCTCTATATCCTGTCTAAGTGCGAGTTAATCAGGCTGCTGATCAGCCACTTGTGGCCGAAGGGTTAAGTGTTCAAACTACCAGCCGGGAGGTCGCGGGTTCGAGACCCTTCGGAGTTTGGTGAGATGCGCACTGCTCATGAATCTCAATAAGGATGAAACAGCTGCACAGTGCTTCTTGGCTTTTCAGCATAGATTGGCTTCACTCACAGGATAAAATGTATGTATGTCAGAAACAGATTCCATGGAGAAATAATAAAATCATATTTGTTGCATTTTGATCGTTATCGTACTGCGGGACTGATTACTCAGCCCAGAAATGAACATAAACAGGATGGAAGAATGGGCGTGTGACCGAAGGAACAGAACTTTAGGTGGTTTCATGAAATATAAGTAAAAGAGCGTGGTTATGCTCACGAAGTCCAATGTCGCATCATGCCAATCACTAAAATATTAGCTGTCAGATGACATTCAGCACATATACATACATGCATACACACACGGAGACAGACAGACAGACAGACAGACAGAAGACAGACAGACAGACAGACAGACAGACAGACAGACAGACAGACAGACAGACAGACAGACAGACAGACAGACAGACAGACAGACAGACAGACAGACAGACAGACAGACAGACAGACAGACAGACAGACAGACAGACAGACAGACAGACAGACAGACAGACAGACAGACAGACAGACAGACAGACAGACAGACAGACAGACAGACAGACAGACAAGAAAGACAGGGGCCAATTCTGGCCGCAATACAAACTTGAATATATCACTGGCTTGGCTCGATTTTACACTTACGCGCCAGCAGCTCACGCGAGGGGCGAGATAGCTCAGTGATGAAAGCCCGAAATCGCTGACCGAAAGTTCCAAGGTTCTAAACCGGCCTTTGCCTTTCGACTTACCCTGTCTAGGTTTGGACAACCTGGCAGTATCCCAGCCTTCCTGCTTCCCTCGAGTGGCATGGCATTTAGGCACCGAAGGGGTGCTACAGTTGGACATACGTACACCAGCATGAGCCTTCCTGTTGCAAGAGTTTTCTTTCATCAAGCCATAAGCTCTTGAAGTTGTCATCGAAAAACTGTCGGTTAAACCGCTGATCTTTAGGAATCAGCTTACTGCCTTGAAAGCGCAACAGGACATCCACGTGTATGTCTGCCCCCTGATGGATGGCAGATTATGAAAGAATTACCGAAAGTCACCCGGTGATTGTTTCATATTCGGATGAAGGATTCAAGATACTTTGATGCTCTGTTATACCATCTATCAGCGTTCTATCTTGTGCCAGTTTGAGTGTAAAATGAATTTATATCAGTTCAAGAAATGATGGATGTAAAAGTTGCTGGAATCCTCAAGGATAGACTGAATATTAGGTTTGAAAATATCAAAAAAACCAACCGTTCCTCCGTGGCTTGGCGTGCAATAAAAACATTTCAATTTTCAACTAAACAAAGTCTTCAATCGAGTTTTGGTTGACCTGGTCGATAAACGGATTCTGGCGCATCTTATTCCGTATCAACAATTGAATGTGGCCCACTGCAGAGTACAATAGGGCTACCATATCGGTGACCGGCCAAGAAATGTCGCTTGGAGTTAGCAGATCAATACTTCACTGGGAGCAGACACGAATCGAGACACAGAGCATTTATTCTCCCATCAATTTCATTGGGGGGAGTCTAAATCCTAGTTGAGTCCCCTGATAAAAACCAAACCGGTGCTTAAACGAGTGGGGTTTTTAAATTTCGTACAGTTTGGTTCAATTGGGAAGTGAGACTGAAGGAAGCTCATGGACTACAATTATCTAATGAGCCCTGAGAATAACATTGAGGACAATCCAGCAATCTCGTAAGTACTCTCCAAGAAAAGCTATCATTGGGTTGGGTCTGCATGAATATTACACGATATTATTATGAAGTCAATCAAACGAGCGGGTTAAGAACTTTCTATGAAAATTACCTCAAACTTTTGAAAAGCCCAACAAATGTTTTGAGGGATTTGTTGTGAAATCCATTTTTATGTAGGAGACATTTTGCAAAGCTGGTTTGTTTTTCTTCTTCTGAGGGTCCCCTCCCCAAGGAGGATGTAACATAAAAGCATTTCATGCTGCCATTCCCCCTTGTGAAAACAATCCTTCAGTGACGAGGGAAATGCACTTTTGAGCCATTGTGGTTTTTGTAGGTCTGATGTCATGAACAGTGGCGATAAACTTCACGGCAACTTCAGCATGCTCTTCGTGACTAGATCTAACTCGGATATGAGGTCAAGTGAAACAAAGTACAGGCATGAGACACCCCCCAAATCCACTATAGATGAACCGGTGATGAGATAGAAACATGAGCAAAATCCAAACGAAAGGGCATATCACATCTTACCCATAAAAGCTCTCTGGAAAATTCCGGATACAGTCGTAATTACAGTCTTCGCCACTCATTCCGCCAAAAGGAATGCGTCCCCGTCGAAGGTGCGTTTTAGAGTACCCCAAATGACAAGAGCCTAAGAGTAAACTAACTTCAAGTGGAGACTTTCTAAACGGTGCCTCCTTGTTCATCCCCATCATTACTAGGGTGGGCACAAGATATCGGAGAACTAGAGGGATGGAATACGGAAGTGCATGCCGATGGGCAGGTAATGTTGAAAATCGCACTCAAATGACTCATAGAATGGGCTGCGTATTTCAGCTGATTTTTTTCGCGTTCACCGCCTCACCGAAAACGTGACAAACCAGTCCAGATTTCGTCTATTTACATGGGAGGACCACTCACGAAACAGTGTTATCTTATCTGATTCGCATTGTCCGTAGAGTTCCCGTAGCTGTCTTAATTTTGTCCCGTTACCAAGTAAACTCTGTTTGCATTGTGATAACGGAATGGCTTTCTCTTCCATCGCCAAAGAACGAACGACAAAATACATGCTTCTAGTTTGGCGCCATAAGATAAACTTCGTAAATGTTTGCCTACTACCTAGTTCTTAGTAACAGGTGTTTACCATTAATGCGGTCAGCCGGTATCACAGTTTCAAGCGCACATGTATCATCATACGCCACAATAAGTCAATTCTTCTCGGTTTATTATTGTGAATAATGAATGGTCTCTTGCTGGATTGCACTCTCACTGTAAGCAACCTTTTCACCCTTCGCAGAAGCTGTTGACGACTGTGTGTGAATTTCAGTGGATTCGAGGTGTAGCTCGCAGGGTACCGAAGCATTCGCCAACAAACTCATGTTGGCGGTGGTATATACATGCAGGTAGGTGCCACATGCGTATTGTAACTTGGAACAATATCCGCTTTCTTCGCAAAGGGGTAGCTGTAGGCTTATCTAATAATCCATACGTCTCAGTAAATTACATCAGCTCCGATAATTCTCACTGTTCCATCGCATTCACTGGCTTTACTTGCCATCAGCGAATATGTGAATTTGAGCAGAATGGTTGAACCTAGTACACGCATTGCACGGTCAATGGATGGAGTAACTGACTTATCTGGTAGTAACATTGGAAAGCGTTGGTTGATAGCTAGCTCGATAACTCCTTGGTTTTAAACTCATTCTGATTTGGATAGACTTCAGGTGGGGACGATCGGGCTGACCGTTCTCTGCTTGTACTGTTGTGCTCACTGCTTGTAGTTGTCGCCTGCAAAGAGATATTCAGGTGAATTCCTGTCCATACTCCCCTCAATATCCACTTAGTTTCCCAATAAATCATTATTGCAGGATACATACACTGGCGTAACCAAGTAGGAAGAAAGGGTCCTAGAGATTCGGGGGATGGGCTTACCCAACGATCCCCATGAGAGTTGAAACCGGTAGTGAGCTGTCATAGGCATCATAGGTACTACTGTAAGCAACAGGTTATTTCTGACAATGAAAATCTGTTCTCCGAATCAAACCCATTCACGTGTGGAAGCAAGGTAGCTCGGTTGGTGGAAGCTAGAATGGATGCCTATCGGAGGATACTATAACTGGCAGGCCGTTCGCGAAACTCGAATCCCGAATAACCTTATGGATAAGAACGCACACTTGTGTACCGATGAGCGAGGTACGAATCCTTAGGGTTTTTACTGGCTGTCAGTCACTCTCCTCATGAAAATTCGCACACCTCACTAATGAAGATGTAGCGTTCAGGTTGAGAAACATTGAGCTGGGATCACTTTAGCGATGCGGGCTTTATTTACTAAGACTTCACTGAAGGGGATTTACACCTTCAACTTGGCAGGACATACTACTCATAAGGTTGCTGAAAACCTCCGTCAGGCTATGTGACGTAGTCATATAATACACCATCTGTGACCCTGATCACAAAAGCCCAAACTCACTTTCGTTTACCTGCGGCTTGATGAAAATATCCAGCTGGACGACAGCTTACTTGCTTTACTTGCCATCAGCGAATATGTGAATTTGAGCAGAATGGTTGAACCTAGTACACGCATTGCACGGTCAATGGATGGAGTAACTGACTTATCTGGTAGTAACATTGGAAAGCGTTGTTTGATAGCTAGCTCGATAACTCCTTGGTTTTAAACTCATTCTGATTTGGATAGACTTCAGGTGGGGACGATCGGGCTGACCGTTCTCTGCTTGTACTGTTGTGCTCACTGCTTGTAGTTGTCGCCTGCAAAGAGATATTCAGGTGAATTCCTGTCCATACTCCCCTCAATATCCACTTAGTTTCCCAATAAATCATTATTGCAGGATACATACACTGGCGTAACCAAGTAGGAAGAAAGGGTCCTAGAGATTCGGGGGATGGGCTTACCCAACGATCCCCATGAGAGTTGAAACCGGTAGTGAGCTGTCATAGGCATCATAGGTACTACTGTAAGCAACAGGTTATTTCTGACAATGAAAATCTGTTCTCCGAATCAAACCCATTCACGTGTGGAAGCAAGGTAGCTCGGTTGGTGGAAGCTAGAATGGACGCCTATCGGAGGATACTATAACTGGCAGGCTGTTCGCGAAACTCGAATTTCGAATAACCTTATGGATAAGAACGCACACTTGTGTACCGATGAGCGAGGTACGAATCCTTAGGGTTTTTACTGGCTGTCAGTCACTCTCCTCATGAAAATTCGCACACCTCACTAATGAAGATGTAGCGTTCAGGTTGAGAAACATTGAGCTGGGATCACTTTAGCGATGCGGGCTTTATTTACTAAGACTTCACTGAAGGGGATTTACACCTTCAACTTGGCAGGACATACTACTCATAAGGTTGCTGAAAACATCCGGCAGGCTGTGACGTAGTCATATAATACACCCTCTGTGACCCTGATCACAAAAGCCCAAACTCACTTTCGTTTACCTGCGGCTTGATGAAAATATCCAGCTGGACGACAGCTTACTTTTCCCGGAAAACAGAAAAACGTCCCTGAATACGTAGTAGCTGGAGTCAAATGAAAAAGGCTAGCTACCTGTCAGCTACCTGTAAGGGCTAGGCACTCAATTCTAACTCGTAGGTGTCTGCGACTTTTCCAAGTTCACGTTTTGTTGAATATGGTCTTCGTAATCAGATAGCAGTCTCGTCTGTTAGTTCATTACGGTGAAGACTTTACTCTGAATCTCTCTGTCCGAAGGAACCCGTATTAGCAGGATTAGCGCATGCATTCCTCACTGTATAGTGGTCGCCACTTAACCTAGTTGTATGAAACTGCTTGCCTGTGCTCCGCCTCTCGTGCAGGTGATTCCCAACTCGTCATTTAGTACTGGCATTGCACGGGGTGCGTGCCCTGATGTTAACCAATTTTTGTGTTCCTGACCGACCTTTTATTCCCCCCTCAACTACATGGCTTTGTTCTTTACGTTAAAAATTATCAGTGAACTGATGATCGGACAAAAAAAGGAAACACACAAGGCATTTATTTCAGCCATTTGAATTGCAGGTAATGGCGCCACTCTTGATTCCAGTATCTGTGCAATCTCCTCCAATTAGAGGCGAGACATACCAGATTCGGCATTATTTTGACCAAACAGCAAGGGTGAGAACGGAACACCCTTTAACGGAGTGAGTTATGAGCGGATGATTCCGGAGGCGGGTGACGGTGTGCATATTCGGATGGGAAGTGACGTGTAAGTTACTTAGCACCTCAGTTCACTTCACCCTCTACGCCGTTTAATGTCATTTGGTCTACAAATTAGCAACCGGTCCTAGAGGATAGCTCCAAAATTCCAACAGCTGAACTATTTGGGAAACCGTTTGCTACTCAAAGATAAGAATGTGCTGCTGAAAAGTGCAAGTAATGAAACTTGACCTTAGAATGAGTGTGTAAGGAGATTCAACTGGATATTCTGCTGGTTTGTGCAAAGGAACGTTTTTCATTGCTGTGTGAAACGATGGGAGCCATCGGATAACCGGGGAGTATATTTTGCTTGTCATTTACCAAACAACTATTTGAAATAGAAGTGTTAGTACTTCCCTGGTTTCCCATCTAAAATTATCCAATTACAGATATCGAGGTGCAGTGCATCTTGGGCCGTCCACTGTATTCATTACTCATCGCTTCAGGGCCCATTGGTGACTGCTCATCCCGATTTAATGTTTTGGAACTACTTTACGGTGATCCAACCAGGTCTATTATCTGTTTTTCCGTCTCGTTGAAACATTTGACGTGCTGTCGACTGCCGGTTATCAGGTTCGGAATGACTTTCGAGTTAGCGTGACATAAGCACTGTTTTTCTCATCCCTGTCCGGATGTCTGGTCAACTAAAAAAGAATGGGCCTTCGGCGGAAGTGTAGTCAGTTCTGTGTCCAGTAACCCGATTCCGAAAAGCGAACAGAATTAATGTGGCGTAATGTATGAGCAAAAACGCATACCAAGCCTTTTTTTCATTGCATCAGGTGCATGCGTATTCTCGTTTATCTAAGACTTAGTTTGCTTGATAGCGGCTGTCTTCGGTTGGGAGCGAGCCGGCCGCACCATTAACCCAGATCAAAGCACCCCAAGCACAACGAACCAGAGCGAATTCCGAACGTGTTTCAGGAGCTCAGTGGTTAGAATGCCAATTTACTGACCGGAAGGCTCGTCGTTCGAACCCGACCTCTGCATCCTGACTTACCCTATCGAGGCTTGGGCAACCTGCAGCATCGCAGCCCTCGGGCTTTCCTCGGTTGGCATGGCCGTTAGCCACTGAATGGGTACTACAGCTGAACTGTTGTACTGTATTTCCGGATTCAATCTTTAACCCAAATACGTAACTGTCAAGCTGCTTATCGACATTCGAGTTGACTGCAATGAGTAATGCTTTATTGATCCCTCGGTAGGACAACGTTAGCGGGAGTACCGTGGCGCTGAAGGCAATTTTGCCGACGGTTGTTCAGGTGACTTATGCAGGACGTGTCCATGTGCATTGAACAAGGATTCGCGTACTGCTTCATGAGAGAAAATCGCTACCGATCTCCCAAGATGACTATCTCAGGATGATCACATAAAGTAACGTAGGAAAGGTAGTCATGTATACCCGAACCTTGTTTATGTGGAATATTTCACTCCAATTTCGAAGTGAGTTCTGTGATCAATGAAGCATGGATGAAATCGATGGCACATCCAAAAGCTTGATATTTCGATACTTTACGTGAGACACCATCACATCCATCAGATACAGCCGAATCATTGCTGACACTGATGGCCCACTGAAAAACCACCACGTAGTTTATCTGGTCAAAGTACAGAATGGAAGAGTGGGGACTTCGTGCTAGCCTGTTGCCACCATTCTAAGGTGCATACACCTCAAAACGCTTAGCCAGACAAACTGAAAACAAAGCCACTGGCATCGACCAGCCACCATGTCTTGCAAAGGTTCTGGCCAAGTGCGGAGGGTGTCCTTGGACCACATCCTTGAAGGCGAACCACACCAAGAATACCCCAACCCCTAGTAATACTTTTGCGCTCTTCTTCGGAGTCACACGTTATCCACCTTGAAGTGTGTAACATTCTGAAGAATGCAGAGAACAGTTATCGTCTGATTAGATGATCAGTTGGTATGCGCAGCACATAGCCGAACTACCACAGTTGATGATGCTGTATGTTTCCAACGACCAATTTACTCGCTCCGCAAGCAAATATGTCTGAAACCACCAACACTCCTGCTGGTCAAAACCGGAAGGGATCTCAGATCATCTGTCCAGAAATATCACCACCACACGGCCCTTGCCGTAGCTTCGTACCAACGATCCATGAAACATAGTGATACGTCTTTTTCACACCACGACTAACATCAATTAGCAAACGTGATTCAGGCCTTTGAGACCCGTACACTAACTTGACCATACATCGCCAGATTTAACAACTAAAGAGGTATCTAGAATTCTCCACGACCTCCAATCTCCTCGAAGTGAAAGGAGCTAGATATAGCTCAGTGATTAAGACGCGACCTCATTAATCGTAGTTTGAAACCAATCTATGAAACTCGAGTGCTCCTATCTGGGCTGAGCAATCTGGCGGCATCTCGTATTCATTCGGTGGCATGTTTGTTAGGAATCTAAATGGTGACTCCACAACCCCAAATGATTCTCTCTGGATTGTAAGGGGTACGTTATGAGACTGTATGTTTTGAAGCAGAACTTTGCACTTTGAAGATGCTAGGAGCATGCTGAAAGATGGTATGCTGGTGGTCAGTCTATTCAACAGGGCTTGTGCTTGGTGTTCAAAGGTGAAGACATCGTCGTCCACGTACTGTAGATCGATGAGGTTCTTACCAGCAACCGCTTGAACACCGGGGGTCTTGCAGACCTTACAACATTCGTCTCATTAGTTCATCATTGAGGGACTGAACCTTCGTTCCGGACGTCACATCTTATAGAGTTCACCCAGAAAATGTGAATGTAAGAACCGGATCGTCTATAAAAATCTGACACGTCCCCATTGAGCAGGTGTAGTCATAAGCGCTAACCAATCGACAGAAGCGAATTAGCAACTGAAGTCAAAGAACAAGATCAAGGGTTATCTTTACATATGGAGTAGCTCTAAACCCTGACGGAGTGCGACGCAGAATCTACCTGATTGGTGCTCACGGGTCAATGATTCACGTATCGCTGTAAGACGACGAAGTAACAATGACACCGGAAACTTTACTACAGGGGGGCTTATACATCTGAGGTTACCACATTCACTGTGAGTACCCTCATCAAAGATGGACACTATTATCCGCCCATTCCAGTTGTATGAGACGGCCTCTTTCTCCTAGATAGAGGCGAATAGACTAGACGGGCACCGACCCATGAATTCACCACCGACTTGAAAAGAGCAAGTGGCAATCCATGGAGACCAAAAGAACGACGACGTTTGAGTATCTATACACATTTGGAAACATCGCAGGCCATAAGGAGCTCCACGTTTTCTTCACAGACCGGCTTCACGGATTCGAGGTAACAGACGGCCAACTGAATTGTTGTGCGAGATATTCTGTCCATCGGTTCAAACTGAAGGACCAGGAGACTATGTCTCTCATATCGCTGTGCGCTGAGCAACCTAGAGTGATAAACTCTGCAAGCGTTTAAGTGAAACCACCTACTGCAGCTCAGTAAGTTAGACATATGCACGAACTGCCAGTCCGTTTGCAGCAGAGTCGAGACTCTTTCGAGTAGCAATGCCATGGCGGGAAACGGTTGGCCTTTGAGATGTTTATCTTCAGTCCAATTCGCCGCGAAGTTACCAGCCGATATAACATTAATTTAGCACCGGTTGCGAGCAGTGAAATCAACACTAACAACACCCCACGCACGGTTTCCCATAAGCAATTTACTGAATTTGTGCGGGGATGTTGCAGCAGCAATATTCAAGAGAGGTGCTTCCAAGTGAGACTTTTAATGCGACAACGACTTTGACCGCATCTGATAATGGCCCTTCAACCAACTGAATATCCGATCCATCCTAATGGACTTAGGAGGGGGATAAAAGAACCCGAGGTCGGGTGATCTGGCAACAAACAGTTTGTGGGTGGGTGAGTAAGTTTAAGAGATGCAAGTTGCATCAACTCAATGATTCAAAAAATGGATTGAACGAAAATCAATTCCGGACAAAGTTCCGGTTAATTTGAATCTATGGACCACACCAGGATGACTCAGCCTACTAATGTTCGCTAGTAAAAACGCTAAAGATGTAAACCCTTCGTACTGTTAGTCAATACGTGCATATTCGACGCTGCCGACCCCGAACTTTTTTAAGGCTATTATGAAAGCGTAGTCAGGAGAACGAACTACGCAACACAGACCTGACCACCCGGACATGCCTGTCCAATGAGGAGAGATTACTGCTAACTGACGGTACTGAGCGCGGAACGAAACTTGTTTCAGACATTACGCCACCAACCGATTAGCAGTCTGTACAGCGGGCTTGTTAGCTAGCCAGAAATTGTTCAGCTGTAGCACCCTTCCGGTGCCTAGCTGCCATGCCACTTAAAGGGAGCACGGGGGCTGGGACACAGCCAGGTTGCCCAAGCCTAGACAGGGGTAGAGTTCAAACTGCGAACGTTCCGGTTAGTAAATTCGCGCCCTTAACCACTTGAGCCAACTAGCCAGACATTCAGCTGTGCATCTGCTGAAGTTTCAACGAAGAACAAAGGCAAACTAGAGGGTTTGAAATGAACCAGCTGTCTTCGACGACAACTCTCGTGCATTTCGTCGGAGTGACATCGCTTTTCGAGATCCACCATGCCCAGTTGTTTCACTGTTAGTTCTCAGCAGAAACCTAGTTTGGTGAAAAAACTACGAGAGCTGATTAGACCACGAGGGTATTTATTCATCTCGCTTGGGGCACTTACAGGTATTACTGTCGAGATTTGGAGGACATTTTTTCTGGATGTTTTTTTCGCCACATCAATCGGCCTCGAACCCATGAGGAAGCAAGACCGGGGCTATCTTTCACTTTTGCAATATGCTTAATTTGGATGCAATGCACTATCTAGAAATTTATTTTCAGATATCCTTAGTCACACTTGATAAGTGTATGGATTCCTGGAGGTGGATAAACGACCCGAGGATGCGCCTTAGTCACCCAAATTCTGGTGGAACTCAAACCGCTCGACACCTCAACGACAGCGATTCTAAGCATTTCTCTACTTTCGAAGAGTTGTTAGTCCTTCAAGAAGCAAACGGTTCTTTGAATACATCACAACCTCCCTCTACACCGATGTTCCCCTGATATCCAGTGTCTCAAATATCAACTCGGAGCTTTGTGCACTCCATAAATCCGCGTTAGTTTTGGTAGAACAGGCACGATTGAAGGTGTGACCACAATCCAGTAGTCGGGGTGAAATCGGTTTCAACGTAGTTCATAGCCCTGTCAACGGTTATATGTAATCCGGGATAATGATAGAACGATCCGCATTAAATATAGATGCCCAACTTCAACCGACTACGATACAATTGGCTCCTCATAACTTGAATTTCAGTTAATTTACTCAATCGAAGGCTGTTCGACTAGCTGAAAACGTTAGCTAGTTCTGCCCACCCTAACCTGTTCACACGAGGATAATTGGCGATTTCCACCGCCCAGGTCATTAGTAACTGTGGTGTGAACTGTAATCCCTGTTTTCGAAACTTCTGCCTTTCATAGATTTACTTCATTTCCCATACCTAACGCACATTTCACCATAGATGAGAGAAGCTGCAGACATTCACATGCATTTTTTGCGGTTTCGTCACAATTATCTTGTGTCCACCGATCCCAGCGTGTTGTACCCCGGCTGCTTGTCTCATGTAGATTTCAATGTGGTCGTTGTATTCGATTTCATGGCCATTTCAACAGGGATGCGATTTTCCAGCTGGACCGATACACAGTGGAACCTCTCTCCCACACCATTAGGTTGGCGTACTCCCACCAACAAATCATAGTTCTTTGAATCTGTACGGGATCCAGTGTGCTCTATCTGCGTCTCCCGTTAAAGCCACACACACTTGTGTGAGGTTGTTCTGAATCGGAGTGGACCAGAATTACGGTGTCACGTGTTCAAGTACTCTACATCCATACTTAGGACACGTCTAGCAAAATTGGTTATTGGTGCAAATGTGATTCTCAAAAGGACACATTTCATTTGAGCAGGCTCAAGAGCAGTAAGACAAGCCCGCGGCGGATGTACTTACGTCTAATCAGGTGAAAGACGCTGAGAACCAATTGAGTAGTCATCTACCGATTGTTACCAAACTTTTCAGGAAACGATATGCTTACGTGTTCATGTTTACTGGGGGAATACAGGAGACCCGAGATTGCTCAGGATGACAAAATTTTCCTGTGGTGGAGAGGGTCCGGAAATATACGTGACTAGGAAAGTAAAATCACACGTAGCTATGGGATGATGTTCTAAGTGGTCTTGCCTTTTACAATAGCGCTTTCGCGGGCGAGAAACACCATTTCTTTAAAGGAAGCGGACCACTGTATAGATGCGTTGGAAGGAGCGTATAATTGTGTTCGACACTACATCGCCCTGTCAAAACACAAATTAAGTTTAGCGAATATACACTCATTCGCAAACTAATTTGGTTTTTCGAGAGGCGCACCTGGAACCCAGCTGAATCTCTCGGCTTTGATGTATCCAGGCAACTGAATGTACTGCACCAGGCCGCCTCATGCTTCAGTTGCCGGGGAACATCAAAACCGAGAGATTCAGCTGGGTTCCAGGTGAGTCTCTCGAAAAACCAAATTAGTTTGCAAATGAGTGTATATTCGCTAATTGCGTGCAATTTGGTTTCAATTAGAACATAAGGTTGACGAAAACTCGGGGACTGCGCCTACCTGATGAGCCCCAAACAGAGCGAAACCGGTCATGTGCTGTTCGAGGAATTTTCAACAACCTTATAATTAGTGCATTACAAATAAAGTTTGTTGATATTTACTCGTTCTCAAATCAGAGGAGTAAGAATCTCTCGGGTCCTTTCTTTGAGTACCACAGTAGTTCGAACTTAACGCGCTTTGGACGGAAATAGTAATTGTCTGGTGGCTCACACGCAGTATGTTCTTGGTCGCTGCAGTGGTGAGACAGTGGATGATGAGGCGAGGCTTAGCATAACATTCCCCCGCAGCCATGAGTATTCTAAGCATACTGAAGTATCAAATAACATTACATCACGAATACGCGAGGTTACACCCAAAATGTTTGTGATTAGCTGTAACATGTTCCAGAATCCTCGGCTTCCCGCGTGAGGCGGGCGGTAAATGTCAGAGGTAGCATGTCCGATGTAGAATCAAAAACAAGACAGATGCAGACAAATCCAATAGACCAGCGCACTCTTTTACGAGTTCATCCATGCAACAAACTGAATGTCAATCCGTCAGTGCATGTCATCACTTCTAGCAGCAGAACTTCCCAAGCGCGCACCTACATTCACCAGCCCAGAAGAGGAAGTCATACACGCATCCATGACCCACCTCATACTGATCAGAAGAAAACACAGCCTTTGAGATTCCATAAACTGAACAACAATCGTTCTGAGACAACCATTCTCTCTAACTGAGCTGAAAACTGATGTGAGGAGCGATATACGATTGCGCTAACCACTAAAAAAACTGATGTAGAATGGAGCCACATGCAGTAGACCTTAGGAGGGAGTCTTGAACTTCCTTTCGCGGCGAAACACTGCAAATAAGGGCCGATACGTCATTGGACATTGAAAAGTAGCCTCCTTTGGAAGGATTACCGTAAAGCGAGTGATATCACGGCACTAACGTAACCTAACACTTGGCCTGATCCAAGAATTGTCACAAACTATCCGGTCCTGTCAGCAAAGACAGGTCCTATTGGCCGATCAACCAGAGTTACGCGGAACAAGCAAAGGTAGCACACACACAACAAGTGACATACACCGCGCTTTCACTCGAACCGATCAGCGACAGTGTGTTCCTCGGTATAGAACGCCACGCTAGCAACAGACACTGACACATGTATAGAAACAAGTGAGGATAGAGACAACAAGCACGCCGGACTTGGGTAAGCCAACAGCAACGACTTCTCAGGTAAAATGCAGTGCCACTCTACACATCCCACAGACATGCATGATAGACAGTCACAAAAAGTGAGACAATCGTACATGAGAATGAATGAGAATGAACAGAAATGGTAGGAGGATAAGGAGATGAAGTTGAAAATCCCAGGCGAGCAGCAGCATCAGCACATACACGCCGTACTACTGATCACAATAACCATACACGCTTAATCTGTGCAATAAGGATTCCAAATACAGCTGTCATCGTCGGTGAAGGCGCACCATCTTCCTGCTCCTCAACGGGGCTGAAAAGGAATGTGGAGAAATAAGGATTGCGTCAGGATGAGAACAAAGGATGTTCGACACGTTGTACACAAACTTGTGTTTTCATCAAATGCAGCCCTATATCCCGCATACGACGAATGCAAACACTACTCTGTTCACACTCAGGAGAATGAAAGAGGTACGCACTAAAACTGTCCCATTCGGGCTGTGAATCAACTGATCGGCCTTTTAAGGGGTGTTTGAACAAGCATCAAAACACGACTAGAATAAGGTAAGGGATCACAAGTGAGGCTACTGAAGAGACAGGAGTGGACCCGTAGGTAACTATGCAGATGGCCCCAATGGCTAGGGCGAGTTTACTGGTCGAAAGGTCAGTGGTTCGAACCCGACCTTTGAATCTCGACCTTCCCTGTCTAGACTTGGGCAACCTGGCAGTATCCCAGCCCTCATACTTCCTTCGGTTGGCATGACAGCCAGGCACTGAAAAGGCGTCACAGTTGGATGATTAGACTGGGATAAACGGTGTCAATGAAGGTTATGACGAAACGCGCTAATATACTTTGTATGTGGATTCTTTTTCTTTCCTAGTCACAGATGCCAACTATGGTCCCCTGCGAGAAAGACAAGAAAACGCTTTCAAAAAACGAGCATATCCCAAATCGAGAGGATCTAAAGACTCTTAAGCACCCCGCAAAGTTCTACAAACCCATAGAAGAAACAGCCCTGTAGGATGCCACCGCTTGGAGGGGGATATTTTGGCAAGCTTCGAATAAACTCCTGCAAGTCTCGGAGTACATACAACGCATGATTTTCACTTCTGAGGTATGTTACGGTGTTTTTAGAACAGCCGGTTACACAGCCTGGAAATCAACAAACCAGTATTGTGTCCCGTTCTTGATCGCCAGAATCCCACTTCTTGTTCTCAGGTTACATACTCTGCTGACAGCAGGAACTGAAACCAACGACAAACTCTGTCGTTGGCGAGTGGAAAGGGGGGATTCGTCAGGTCAAACAGCTGATTTGCCAAACCTCTGTCTAATGAGTTAATGGTGGACATTTGTCAGTGGCGTCAGTGAATGTAATGTGACTTCTGCAGTCCGCCGGATGTCCTGGAATTATGATAGCAAACCCTAAGGACCGCATGGACAAGAAGAACATCTGCGAGACGTAGTATATCCATGGTAAGATACAATGCTTAATCTTCGGAAGTGAATATATGTAAACAGAACCAGTTGAGAATTCCCTGCCTTGTAATGTTTTAATATGGGCCCTTCGGGACAACCGTTCCCAGAAAGTTGTTCACGGCAATAGGTTCAAATATTGGTTGACAACGGCTTTTGAAATCAGAGGGAGCTTCAACACATAGATAGACATCTTGGTTGATGTGAATCCTCATCATGGGCGACTATCAACAGAGGCCCAATAATATTCTCGTCCTACATGAGAATACGATGCCATGGAATGTGGTGTCCAAGAAAGACTAGCAAATCGCTCAGCCGGAACATCCTTCCGGAGCCTAGCTGTCATACCACCCGAAAGAAGCACGAGAGCTGAGATATTGTCCGGTTGCTCGAGTGTAGACATGGAGAGTCGAGATGTAGAGGTCGCGTTCAAACCACGAACGTTCCGGTCAGTAAATTCGCACTCCAACCATTGGAGCCATCTCATCCCGAGAGTAGCGAATTCCGGACAATGTTTTATGATTTATGTAGAAACAGGTGGTGAAATACCTGGCGAGATTACGTGATAATGCACTTTAGATATCATTATTCAACCTGTAGGTTCGCTTTAGAGTGTCCTATGAGGTGGACAAGAGGGAGGAACGAAGACTTAACGCGCCAGAATTGTCCACCGGGCCAACACGGCAGTACTGGTCAAACCAAAAGCTGCTTCTGGCTCCCCTCTGCGAACAGCAATAGTATCGAAAAATTTCAAGTCTGGTGTATTTATGCTTGCCATAATTGCATGGCTCCTCATTCGGACAGTGGCGAACAGTAACTTCGACTGAGGACAGGAGAACACGCTCTGGCGGGGGCACGAAGACAACTGTATCAATTAGAGACGCCAAAGAGACAAGTGAACCTCATCTGCATCTGACGTTGTGAGCTCGCATTCGCCGAGAACTAATGCTACATGCGAAAAGAAACTAGGACTGTAAAAGCAGAAACAATCCTTCGTTTCGCTGAGACTAGTGTGGTACTTTCGCCTTTGCGTTTTTTTTTTAACTATTTGGAAGGCTGCTGTACACGTTAATGAGGCACAATCTAATAAACTCCGAATAACGTCAAAAAAGGCGCAGCGTACTGCGTTTCCCAAAATTCGCACATGATGTTCGTGAAGGATACTAAAATCTGCTAATCAGAAACAAGTGTCTTCCGAGGTCGATCAATTTGCATTGGTCCCACAACTCACCGCACGCGTTCCTTGAGTGGACTGCAATCCAACTACCAAGCTCGCTGAACAGACAAACGACCAGGGAATGTATCCAGGCTACCTATATTCCATATCACGACAGAGCAATGGGAGAACATGCACTAGACGAGGGACGGAAACTCGATTCACAAAACACTGAAGTTCTGAGGCCGGAACTACGATTCACACCACAGCGACCGATTGTCGAGGTAGCAGGAGTGACCAAGACTCCCAGTGTGCAAATGACACCCAAGTAGGACCTGAACCGGAAGATCAACCACGTAAACCCGATAAAATGGTTTTAAATCGCCCAACTCATCGGATGGGAAGCTTAGACACCCGTACCTGCCAATAAGCCCCTTAAACCAATATTTTACAGCAATCTAGTGTGCTGGTCGAAAGGAATCTTGGTTCACCGTCTGCCTTAAAATTCGGCCAACCTAGTGATGAAGCTTTGAGGCCAAAAGCGAAATGTTGCCCAGCTGTGTATCCACCAAGTGTTTATCAAACCTTTCTGAAAGTGCTATTTAGTTCAACTCTACCAGCACTACCCATACGTTAGAGTGGATAAGCTTCACGCGGACATACGTTACAGTACACCGTCAAAGTTAATTTACTGCAAAGTCACAGTGTATATAAAGAGCGGCGTCCCAATGAATGGCGCACGTTTGCCAATACAGCAAGTACCAAAAAATAAAAAATCGTTCAGCTGTAGCACCCTTTCGGTGCTTAACTGCCATGCCAACAGAAGGAAGTACGAAGGCTGGGATACTGCCAGGTTAGCCAAGCCTAGACAGGGGAAGTCGAGAGATAGAGGTCGGGTTCGAAACACAAACCTTCCGGTCAGTAAATTCGCGCTCTAACTACTTGGACCATCTCGCCCCCACAGCAAGTACCAAGCACTGGGTATACTAATTCAACTAACTTCTCTCCACCAAACAGATCCCAATGCACATAGACTTACCCCTGAATTTGTAAATGATGACTGACCCTTGGACACTCCGGCTGCGGCACTCACGATTGCAGCAACAACATTGGGATTGTTCAAAATGTTTAAAGCGGCCAGCGCGGCGTTGGTGTTGGCGTCAGGACTAGGTTTCGCATCAGGATAACCACCGTTCATGTTGGCACCGGAACTCTGTCGCTGAAAGTAGACAATGTGCAAGTAACTGTTTAGAAAACCGAACAATGGAATTTGTGAGACAAAAGGTGCTGGCGGTTGCAAACCTTATACAGGCAGAGTAGGTGTGCACACGGAGAGCACAGATAGAATCAGTCCGTTTACGGACATCATCGTATTTTGGAACATTGAAGTGATTCCTTGCAAAATGAAAGCGGACACCAGAATCCTACGGTAGTAAAGGGTTGAAGGAACCTCAGTACTTCGATAAAAAAGTATGAACTTTGGGTAGAAGGCTCTTTCGTTTTGGCAGAATGACTGCACCACACTATCGATTGTGCTAAAGGCACACTTGCCGTTCTTCAACTGTGAGTTGTTCCAAAAGGTTGTTCTATTACAACCCTCGTCACTCGCCGCCTAAATTAGGTTCCCTGCTTCACATTCTTAGTGTGTATTGTGCTGCCTACGTCTGCGGTTCTAGTCGCATGAGTGGAGGATAACGCCTGTAACATCACTGTTGAAAAGCTGTCATTTTCATTTCTGTTCCGACTACTATTAAATGATGTAATTTACGCCCGTTTATTGTAACGCCGCTCGTTTCCTCTGGCTTCGTTCCTATTTAAGGCCCGCCTATTCCCCAGTCCCAGCCCGGTGGAGGCTTACCAAGAATCGGGTGAATGTCGAATGGCAAACTAACCAGAATGACAATCAGGTACCCATAGGCTAATCGTAAGGTAACGAATGTTAGTTAGAAATTTGCTGGTTCAAATAACCAATGAAACGGAGTGTGTGGTGCTCAGCATTCGTAACAAAGGTGAAAAGCCTGTGCAGCAGCTCCAGTTTGCGCCCTGGTGTGCGACTTGAAGCTGGTTGTACTTCCTCCTTACCTTTTAGCGCAGGCTGAATGCCACCTGTACGACAGTGATGCATTAGCGTCAGCACTGGTGTGTCCCTGTCTTTGATGCAGGATAAAACCTAGAATGGAACATTTGCACTCTCTTCACTGTATACAAGATAAAGACCACCATGCTCCGATTACCCAGGCTATTTCAACCTGGGATGCTATGCATGACTTCATGAGCGATAGCATTTTGTCCGGTGTCACTGCTACATTCAGATGCATTAAAATCCACGAAGACACGTCCCATCACTACACTCGCTACGGAGTCCGCCTAACTGGATCAATTGTTTTCGACCAGCCATGCCAGCTGTTGGCGTGAAAAAAAATTGTTCAGTGGATAAGACAGGGTTACAAACGCACCTGGTGAGCACGGGTGTATTGTGCGGCTAGGGTGGCTGCCGCGGCCGCTGCCGCTGGATTCAATCCCATCGAATTGCGCAGACCACCGTTTGGTGAGCCCCCGTAAGCACCACCGCCTGGGAACATACCAAGTGCTGGAGACCATGCTAGAAAGCGGAGGAAATAAGTGAACCACTAAAGGCTGACAACAAAACTGAAGAGCACAGTATGTGCAATATATTGAACTCAGTTTAGAAAAAGACGGTTCGCGCCTATTTTGGGTTGTTGTGCTGCCGCAGATTAATGTTCCACTCAAGCGTTTGCACTTTATTTATCTATCTATTTCCACAATGAGATTTCCATGTATATTAAGCGAAGCGTTAGCACAAACCTAATCGGCTTTCGTCACTTCCTTCACACCTGTTCGATTAGGGTTAGAACATCCTTCGAAGCAACTTCTCAACGAACTTGCTAGTTATTTTGTTGTAGTGCACACAGAACCGTTAGAGATTGGAGCTTTAACTCACTGACTCGAAGGTCTGTGGTTCAAACCCGACCTCTGCATCTCCACTTCCCCCGTGTAGGTTGGGGCAACCTGGCAGTATCCTAGCCCTCGTGCTTTCTTCTGGTGGCATGGCAGCTAGGCACTGGAAGGATGTTACAGCTGAACGATTTGTTCATTTTATTACCGCTGTTAAATACACGAAATAAATAAAATAATCGTTCAGCTGTAGTACCCATTTGATGTCTAACTGTCACGCCACCCGAAGGAAGGACGAGGGATAGGATACTGCCAGGTTGTCTAAGCCTCGACAGGGGAAGTCTAGAGGCGGAGATCGGGTTTGAACCACGTACCTTCCGGCCAGCAAATTCGCGCTCTTACCACTGAGCCATCTCACCCCCGGATTCTCTTACTAAGCACCACTGAAGCTGGAATGAATCCATGCCTGTGCTTGACAATCAGATATCTAGAAAACTAATGATACCCTCAACGAAGCAGTGTGTAATGAGGCCCTCCGTTTTGAAAGATCTTTCCTTCTAGTTGCTCGTCACAGAAAAACGAAGGATTGACCTCAAGGCGTGCTAATCCAGAAACAGACCGTGATTCTTCGTTTGGTTTAACTATACAACTACGCGAATGGGTCCTCAAACGAGGAGAATACAATTTGTGATTTCGGCTACCGTGAGTGCTATCCTCCTTTGTCACACTCGAGTATGCACAGGATAATTTAAAGTCCTTCTGTTTCAAGCGGGAAGGACCTCGAAGCACATGCCAGACATTCCAGACTTTTATATGCGAATCGGAGAGAGGCTGTTTCGTGGTTGAAGTTCTTGTTAGGACCCACAGCAATGGTTCACATCTATTCGGAAATGCCGCACAGCTTACGGTAGCCCCCTACTTTTCTGACCCTACTTGGAGGCAGTGGTCAATAAATAACAATAAATTAGTAACCAACATGTTCGGCTCACCAGACTTGATTCCTATGCTTCCAATGCTTACTGCGGAACCCCTTGAACATCAAAGGAACACCTAGTCTAAGCATCACTGTCCGATTTCGTGCACTTGGGCTGTCTATCCCCTTGCTGTTCGCAAAAGATGTCAATTCGCGTACAGTTCGCGAGCGTAACTGCTAGGGGAACGGATAGCCCGATCATATATCAGTAATGAAATTTGTTGAAAGAGGGACTGCTCGGAATTGTCAAAAATTTAGGTGGCTGTATGAAAGTGATATACCAGCGCCATAGATTTTAACAGGCGTCCTCATTGAAGGCGTGACCGCTTCGGACGGCGATAACCACACCTCATCCAAAAACACAGAACTTTCGCTTTTTCAGACTGACCTTTCGCTTGCTTTATCAATCTCGTCACACCAGTTGGTACGACACATTGACCTTTGACCTTTGGGACGATTTTTCTGTGGCGTGTAAGTTCGGTTAGCAGCCGACAAGAATACTCTTGGGTTCATCGCATGGATCTAGCATCCAGGGGCTCAGTTAGTATCAACGTAACTTCAGGGATTTAGACTTTAGCGCTAAAAGGTGCCGATTGCTCAGATTCACTTTGCAACATATTAATTTGTTGCCAAGCGGTAAGGTGGCAGCATATTTGAAAGTGAAAATGAAACAACCGATTGGGGCATAAGGCCGAGTTGCCAACAAATTCACATGTTGCATTGTTCTGTATGGTACAAACGGGCCTTCAGTGAAGCGGGAGTGTACGGCGCACGACGAAATGATGGCACGAACGATCAGTCGACCTCTACGTACAAATCCGCGGTTGACAGCGTGTGTCCCTTACGATGGCTAGGTCCCATGAAAAAAGAAAGAAAGCGTTCAGCTGTAGCACCCTTTCGGTGCCTAGCTGCCATGCCACACGAAGGAAGCACGAGGGCTGGGATGCTGCCAGGTTGCCCAAGTCTAGACAGGGGAAGTCGAGTGACGGAGGTCGGATTCGAACCACGGACCTTCCGGTCAGTAAATTCGCGCTCTAACCACTTGGGCCATCTCGCCCATGCTACCCGAAGGAATCACGATGGTTGAGATACTACCAGGTTGCCCAAGTTTTGACAGAACCTCGGACCACGGACGTTCCAGTCAGTTAATTCGCGTCTTAACCATTGAGCTATCTGGACTGTGTAAATTAGCTGGAGGATAGCATACACATTTGCTTTACATCCCAAGTGCATTTTTACCAAAGACTAAATTGTGAGGCGTTCATCGGACCAGATTGAGGTGAAAACATTTATACATCTACTTACGACTGTTCCATAGAGGCCCATGTGCCATTGGACTGCCAGGATAAGGAGAACGCAAATTCCCCCCTGCGTTTTCGAATGCGGGGTTTTGACGAACATGGGAAGGCAGTTTGGGAACGGCCGAACCTATGGTCACTTTGTGACCCTGGATTGTCAAATCTTTGCCCAGCAAGGAAGCAGCAACATCGGGATCATCGAACGTCACGAAGGCAAACGAGCGGAACGGTTTAGGGATGAATACGTCAATAACCTGGAAAGAAATCAATACAGAGACCGATAGGCACATTTCCGAATAGATAAGAGCGGGTTGGATCTACACAAATTACACGTTGGGTGCGTAGCATCATCATCAGAATCATCCTCGATAGCATAGGGATGAAGCTGACTACTACAGGCAGTAGTAATCATACCGAATGGTCGATTGAAACACAGTAAACCTCTTCTAGAGTGAGAAACCAGTCGGATGCAGAGCCACTTGTCGGCACGAGGCCAGAACGAGACGAACTTGACGAAAAAAGTCAATTGTAGCAATTTTTGGGAACGACGTTGATAAACGTGTTTCTAAACTTTGCTGAACACATCTGTCACGATAGTGGTGGCGTAAGAGAGCCCTGTATGATCGAATACGGGACACTACCTAGTCCATGAACACAACAGGGATGTTATAAGAACCACAGGATTTATCACTGGATGGTGAACGAAACAAACACAACGCAGTAGGGAGGTGGCATACAAAACGCGACGAGGAAGGAAGGTGAGTGGTGAATAGTGTAGAGCAGAATGAAATTAATCGAGGTGCCTGGTGGGTGCGTCCGAGGAAGCACAGAGAAAAGCGCGCGAGCTGGTAAACATGGCACTAGGATTCATCCATTACGGCTGAAATATAAGATGTGGTCAAGTAGTGCTACAGTTCAGAGTCACTAGCGTTGACTGAACCATACTGCTACCACCGATTTTACCTTTCCTACAAATGTGTAGAAGTATGTCTGTCCAAAAACGAATTTCCTCCAGATGGAGTACTGAAATTTATGCACGCGAGACCATCTACCCCGGGGCATCAGATCAAGATCAGCTCGAGTACTGTGGTCGTTACCAACTTGGAGGAACCGTCTGGATTACTGATCAACTGACTTACTAGCGGACATAAACAGGATGTCACGTGTGCGAAACTCTATCACATGGTTGTTACATGCTAATCAAGAGGTATAAGGCTAGGGTTCGGGATGTTGGAAATAAGAACGACTCGACTGATGACTGCCTTGCAAATACATCTGCACACTGAACCAAAAACCAGGTCAGTTCGTGACAGTAAGGGCGCAGTGCTAGGTGATTCTGATTAGCACTAATTGACCATCCTTGATGTTTCAGAGATGGGGTTTACATTCCATTTGTTTCAGACTCTTCGTTTAGGTAAGCACTAACGAAAGGCAAAAGAGTGATCGAGTATCTGTGGTAGCACTGATCACTGCTATGAATTTATTGATCTTGACACTGTAAACCTTGACTGAAACATTCACTGTTCGTGTGATGCACCGTGAACCTTCAGCTAATCAATAATCTAGTCGACCTTGATGAATCAATGATCATTAGAATATTTCAATGATATGTACCAGCCTTAAATTGCTTATCGGTGTCAAAAGGGTAGGCCTGTATCTTCTGAATCCCAAATTGGGTTCAGGTTGGTACTTAAACGGAGACTGGAAACCGAGAACTTCGTCTTCCAAGCCCTAAGGGAGACAGTCAAAGAGAAACACTGAACTGCACTCACTAAACGATCAGGATAACATTCACACAAGGAACTTGTTTCCACGATTTGGCTGGAAACGGTACGCTAAGCCCAGTTGAAGAAACGCCCTGGACCATTCAGTCAATAATCGGGTAGAACTAAAAGTGGACATCGCTGTTTAATCGCCATACGGTCAAAGATCAGATCTAAGGTTGCTAAGTTGAGGCGGGTCGCAAGCTAGCAACACACCCACTATTTGGGTACCTCTCGACTTCCCCTGTCTAGGCTTGGGCAACCTGGCAGTATCCCAGCCCTCGTGCCTCCTTCGTGTGGCATGGCAGCTAGGCACCGAAAGGGTGCTACAGATGAATAAATGATGAAATGAATGATGATGTGCATAAAATCATTAATAACGAAGGACATTTAGTACAAAGCGATAATTCGATCGTCACCATCGAGCGCACTGACAGAGAAAAACAGCCCAGAAACCGTTAATTGGTGGTGTTGAGAAATCGGTCTTTTCCCTCAGACTGAAGAGCCGAGGCATTAGACTCTCTCAAAAATACGATACCACCGTAAAAACGAAAAGTAAAGTTGCAGGAAACAGAATGGTCTTCAGATACCCTTAGATTAGACTTCACTTCTACCAATATAGAGGACACGCCGCGAGTCCTTACAGACGTGCGGCGACACAGTGGAGCTAGTACGTTCGATGGAGCGAATGTGTTTTAGTTTCTGGTGGCTTCGTACGGCCATCAAATGGTGCCTGTAGGTTTTCCGTTACGGTATCTATCAGTGACGTGCAAGCACCATGGGCTCATTTAAGTTGAGACTAACTAGCGGTCCGACAGCTGTCGATGATAGACCATTGGTCACTCAATTGTTCAAAGCAGAAGGTTCAGTGGTTAGAGCGCGGAAGGTTCGTGGTTCGAACCCGACCTCTGCATCTCGACTTTTCTTGTCTAGACTTGGGCAACCTGACAGTATCCCAGCTCTCGTGCTTCCTTCGGGTGACATGGCATCTAGGCACCGTAGCGGTGTTACAGCTGAATGATATTATTTTTCAAAGCAGGTGCCCAAGGTCTATGTTTGTCAGGAGGCCGGTCGTCCCAATAACCGAGCATCACATCATTTGGACGGATGTGTCACGTGCAGGACACAGACCAAACGAAGGCATGTACTGACTGGTTAGAATGCCAGACAATCAGGATCGAGCATCTTGGACTCGACGCTTCTCGCCCCCTCACGGAGATTCTCGCACGACCTTGTGCAACACCGTGATTAATAATAATTTTCCTTTGTCTCCATGAGGAGCTGTATAGAGCTACCGTGCCTCTTGATACACCATAGCGGGCGGAGCAGGAAGCCAAGGGACCGATACAGAGTTGCACTACCGTTCAGCAAGATACAACAATGTTAGAGTAAACGCTTACTGATAAAATTATCTACCGTAAATTCCAATATGAATATACTTCACTTAAGACGAAGATATGAACTTCAGGCAACTATGACGAGGATGAACAGGTTCTCTTGTGGATGCCCTAACACAGGGGCTATGGATCATGGTTTTGTGGTCAAGCTACGTTTGTTAGGATTAGCTAAGGTTAGCCAACAAAAAAACACTTGCAGTCAAGTCGGATGAGGTCCTATCCACCACGAGTTAGAATACACTCGCCCCATCGAACGTTGCCTCCAATAGGAATCCGTGTACATAACACGTGAGAGGTGATTAGCATCCGGTTGGTGCTCCGTACACAAGCGAGTAAACATACACTTATGCACAGTTCCCTCGGATTTCAGCTACTGACGGGCGTCGCTCGTCAGTTTGACAATCCAGCAGAATTGGGCTGTCGCTTTGATGGACCACTTACATCAGATAAACAAGGACACATTAAGGCCCTGATGTACGCAAGAATGATGATAAACCGGGAAATTAGACAGTGACCAAATTTTTGTCCACCGGATGAACGTTTAAAGAAAAAAAAACTAGAAAATGGATGCGATAGGATTATAAAGCTTTCAGGTTTCCTGAAAAAGTCTGCAGAGGTAAACAAACCGTTAAACAAATATAAGGTCTAGTGTCTCCGTCCCAACTTTCGGGTGGCGTGGACAGGGATAGAGACCTGATAAAAAGAAATTGCGATGGTTCCACGATGTTGCCACTTTTGTTTTTAGGCAGCAAGCACAACGCAGCAACTGCAGATAGCGCGGTGCCGTATGAATTTGTTTACACTCATGGCCCAAAGTTGCAAACGATCCGAACAGATGCTAGGACGCCTCAATCAAGACAGATATTTGCTGCTAGAGCTTTTGGACCAACGAACTAATCGCAAATCATAGTTACCTAGCGCGAGAACTAAAGGCCGGAGGGACAGTTCCCCGGAGTTCTGCGAAGAAAGCACATCATCCAGTCAAGTCCAAGAGTACATAGGTCTAACATACGTACAGCGTCAGTTCAACGCGATTCAAAGATTATCTGGAGAAAAAATGAATGAACTTACGAGTCCATACTGGAGAAAATGCTGACGAAGAGCATCCGCGCCAATGCTCTCTGGAAGATTGCCAACGTGTATCTTTCGACTGACTTCTTGTCGGTCTCCTTCTTGCTGAAAACAAATCGCGCAAATGAATTGTGCATCCGCGGTCAAAAGAACATTTTGAGCGAACTAAGTTGGAGTAAGTGAACAGTTGCATTTGCCTACTGGATGAGTGGGGTGAGCATGAATGAAATCGGTTTCTATTCTTCTTCAGAACCAAGATTATGAAACGGTAAGTCCAAGTACGCGTAGCGTGAACGAAACTAACCGCTTGAGGATGTGGTCTGATGGCGACCTCCCGCACACCGGATGGGTATTCTACCGACTGAGCTACTAGTAGCTACGACTTGGACTTGGATTTTAACGTCTGCCAAATCTCCTACTTTCTAACAGCACAAGCCAACGAAACAAGATTGGGGTAGAAAAAACTTATACAGGAAGAGTATCTATCTCACTAGAAATGTGAATAATATGTCTCGCTATCGTGGTAGTAAACATGGCAGTAAACAAGACCAGTAGGACAGTCTATGACTAACCTTGGACAGTGGTATGCGAACATCACACAATCGGCCATCAATCATGTGGCGTTCAGCCAGACACATGGCTTGACCACTGTAGTCACTGAAACGGACGAATCCGTATCCACGACTCTTACCGGTGTCCGGATCCTTTTTTATCTACAATGTGGAAATAGGAGGGAAACCTTCAAAAGCACCGGCACATCCCACTAGTCGGTTCCACCGAAACAGTGTAAAAAGCATAAAAAGCACTGACAGTACTCGTGCTTTCGCATATATGCCATAGGAACCTAGGACTTTCTGAGGAACTGAACAGGATGTACAGGATGGGGGGGGGGGCATAGACAAAACTAGTCACGGAGAATGATTGTAACCAGATGCTTATGAAGCGGTATTGTGTCGCAAAAAGCGAACCACATGATGGTTTTCATCCAAATCTGGACTCATCAAATTGGCGCAGATGGACCCTTCGCATGACATTTTGGATGAAAGCACAAGTGTCACGTGACACGATGCTCGTTTGATCTCCTTGTTCACACCAATTCGCATGTAAGTGGGTTCAATAAAGAGAAGAGTTCTGACTACATATGTCTGACGAGGCCCAAAACAGAGTGTAACTGGCATAGCTGTCTACAGGGAAAAGTACTTCGATAAATTGACTACTGGCTTGACTGAACCTTGAGGCAAACTTGAATTGCACCCTAGGTTGAAGAAAGCCATAAGCGCGAGAATCGTCTGGAACTCGTCCCAATCTCCTGTTTCCATCACTTTGATACCCAAACGAGTTTTTTTAAGCCACTCAGTCTTCCCCTATTCTGCGAGAATGACACAATCGAAGTTGAGAATAAGTGACAACAAGGCCCTCAAAAGGAAGAGCAACTTATTCTAAAAACCTCGTTCAAAATTAATTGCAACGGAAAACGTCTGGACTGCTCTTTCTCTTAACGACTATCAAATAAAAGAACACGAGGGGCGAGGTAGCTCAGTGGTTAGAGCGCGAATTTATTGACCGGAAGGTCTGCGGTTCGAACCCGACCACTGCCGCTTCACTTCCGCCGTCTAGGCTTGGGCAACCGGGCAGTATCGCAGCCCTCGCCTTATGGTGGCATGACGGTTAAGCACCGAAAGAGTGCTACAACTGAACAATGTTTTATTTTTCTAGAAATAACACGACAGATTCGTGTTGGAGTCAAACCTATCACCAGATTTGATTGTGAAATGTTGCGGACTTCATACTCATTGCCTTGTTGGAGAGATGGCATTCAGTCTCATAGCGATGATTGTCTGCAGCTGCTTACTAGTTGGCCTTCAACATCAGGATGACATTTGTGTTCGCCTCGCCGCCTTTTCCAGTGCGAAAAGTTACACCACTCGCATCATCATCGTCATCATCAACACTGATAGCAATACCAGATGAGAACACTGGTGGTTCGCAACTGTGATTCATGGCTGCACGTGGGCCAAGACACTACCAGGGTGCCCATACCGAGACAGGACGACGATTAGGGTTCTCAACCAGAGCCTTTGGCTCAAAAACTTAACTGCAAGACACCCTACATATCTAAGGAGCAAGTCGCCACACATGTTCTGTCTCCCAGCCCAGAGGACCAGGAAGCTGTGTTAGTCAAGCCTCTATCCATTGACTTACACGGTGAGGCTATTTGAGTTTTGCACTACCCAATATACCTCATTGCTGCACAAACCGTCACAGTGTGGTACAGTGATGGTACACCACTCCACAAAGCTGAACAGCTAACTTCGTTTGAATCATTCAGCCATTTGTACCCGTATGCAACCTGTCTACTGCACGCATGGAAGATCCTCAAAAGCGGCTAAGACTCGAATTTCAGTTATTGCTGAAGATATTGATCATCCGGTTGTTTAACACACCCGTCTGTCCTGAGAAGCGTCACATCCAGCTGGTGCAAGTAGGCAGGTTGACCTTCCATCCCGTACGGGACCCTGACCCAGTGACAAAAAACTACCTTGCAATTTCGCTGACTGTTGTTCCCGAAGTTTTCTGTCGGCTGATCGTTATGTCCAGGCACTGACCAGCATACCCGAAAATGAACATATGTTCAGGCTGAGGGGTATTGTAAAACAGCGTGTCAGTAACGCATTGCTTCCACTGAGGAATCCTCATGGGATCATATGTGACACCGATTAAAAACCCAGCTGGATATCTCGCTTATGATGTTTTACAGCTGAACATGTGTTTCCATCTGGCCTTGGGTAGGTTGGGATGATGTTCAAGGTTTCGAATTAGTTTTCCTCGGTTTATACACGGTTGCGGAACGCAAGAAGATAGCTCACTAAGGGCTTCACTCTGTTTGGAACTTATTTTCAGAACACGCTTCATTTTCTTGCACCAGGTCATACCTTAATCGTCTGCTGCTATTCTGAATTCGTTTTTACTAGAGAATAATTCGGCAAGCATGCCAAAGTTTATGGAGTTGGACGCGATACTGAAGTAAAGCACATCGTGAGTAGGCAATTTTCATATCATTCTAACTCCTCTAAAAATGTCACCTGTGGACCAAGAAGCATTTGAGATATATGAGCTCTGGATCAGCGAAAAAACACTTCACTTTGGAACAGAATATCAGGAAGTACGCCGACTGGCATGAAAACTTTTGGTGCCAATACTTTGTACGTTACAGAAAAGTCCCATAATCTGAAAAGGTATGGGTTTTTTTGTATGGTACGCCCTGAAGATTGTCTGTCCTTAAGTGTCGTTCCCTTCCTATTGCGAACAGAACATTGTTTTTCCTGGCTGTTTGAAAGCCATACTAAACGACGCGCCGGTGCGATGGCCTAGTACAATCCGTGTACGGCGACCTATGCATTCATATCTCCGCATATAAAAAAGTATACACTTTCGGACCTGCCTGTCATGCTTCCTCAAGCACGACAGGCAGGGACACTAGTGTTTTTTGTCCTTTAGTGCGTACAAACCCGGAAGAGTAGGACCAGGAGGCGTATTGAACGATAGGTTTAGCGCATAGCCCATGACTGTCAAATCACATGGGAGACAATCCAACAGTAAATTCCAAAGTATGTGAAGGGTGAGTCATACTCAGAGTACACTCAGGGCTGAAATCAGTCAGTGTGCAGTTTATGAATGTTGGTGGCTTAGTTCTACCTCTAGCACAACCGGTGGCTCAGCACGCCGGAAAATCCAGTGTGCGGGTAAATGCAGTTCAGGACATAATCACTGAAAGGTTGAAACGGCTAGGTTTTGTCAACAGACAACTCTGCAAACAGGTGGTTTCTGAACCACAAAGTCGTTCAGCTGTAGCACTCTTTCGGTGCCCAACTGACAAGCTACCAGAAGGAAACACGAGGGCTCAGATACTGCCAGGTAGCCCAATTCTAGACAGGGGAAGTCAAGAGACAGAGGTCGGGTTCGACCCACAGACCTTCGGTTAGTAAATTCGCAGTCTAACCACTTCAGCCATCTCACCACAAAGTATAACTAGCTAAGCAGGATTTTCATATTGCGACGTAAATCTAGTGAATAAGATACAGACGTGTACCCCAAAAAGGTGGTCACAAACGAACCAAACGTATGCAGATGACAAGTGGACATTCGAAACATCATCACTTTCACGGTACAGCTGTCATGCAAACCGAAAGCCAGCCTGTACAGACATGAAAGCCGTGGGGATTAAACGAGGGACTTGCAGATCTGTAGTCATGCGTTGGTCCTTGAGTTACCTCGAGCGCACCCTTACTAAACAGAACAGTTGAGAAGTGACTGAGGCACTTTGGTTCCTATAAGTGCCAGACACACCAGCAAGCACGGACTCTCAGTGGGATCAGGTAACCACCAGTCTACAACTTTGGCAACGATCCCCATAGTTAATCCTAAGCATCCATTCAGAGCTGGCCTTTCAGTATTTATCAAAGGTCATGAAAGATATACAAGCAGTAGAGGGGCAAAACTTACCTGAACCATAACTAGATCTCCGAACTGAGAGAAATAATTGCGCAGCTTTGTCTCGTCGGTTTGCCAGGCCAGATTCAAGACGATCAAATCTGTGCACTTGCGCCCTTCCAGACATTTCACCTTCTGCTTCGTATCTTCAGTATCCTCGTCACCTTTACGTTTTTTGTCTGAGAAAATATTGAGAAATGTTCGAATATAAATACGCAGGAAACGAATACATGGATTGCCTCCGAAAGACCCCAATTAAGTGTAACACTCCTTTTCTGCAAAGTTCTCTCTTCGGAAGAATAAACGTGAACATGCGGAGACAGTAAATGCATTAATACAATAACTTCTCAATAAATAGTAAACACGAAAAGCCTGGCAGTTAGTGTTTACCACAGGTTAATTGTTGGCTATGGCGATGATGAAAATGAACAAGTAGAGAAACCAGGAACGCTCAGTGTCTCTGCGACAGAAGTCTTGTAGATATCCCTAGGACATATCCCAACCTTATTCAATGCAACTGTGCCAGGTCTACCTCGCGTAAAGTTACAATGAAGAGATCTACTCCTGACAACCGTCTGATATGGTTGTCAAGCAGGCTACGTTGTAACGCTAAGCTCAGAAGTGCGCTTAATAAATTTTGTCTCCCACAAACCTGAAGTGCGTAGCGCTAAGCACTACTACGCTCCACAATAACGCGCTGATGATGTCACCTCGATTGGTGATAAAACGTTTGCAATCACATTGCCTAGCTCAGCGAACAAGCCAACGATCACAATCTACGCTACCTGAGCTACCGACATATAATTATATATATATGTATATATAATGACGGACCCATCCTACATGACCTTAAAAAGATGTATTGTTAAATTGGTTTCAGCATGACGCAGGCAGAAAAAGGGTTTGAGGATTCTTGAGGCCATATAAATTAATCGTTTAAAGTTTGTCTTCTGCGCAACTGCGGTTCTGAGACTGACCTGGTTTGCTTGGTCATTTAGTTTTAAATTTAAGTGAATACATTTAAATGAATGCATTGTATAGTGTATCTTGCGCTTTTTTGCCCATTCTGCGGCTGAAAAAGTGTAGGAAATGAATTTATTCGGTAACCCTGCTGTTTTAGCTGCCTTGCTCACACTGTTCGAAAGATCACAAATCGTACTACAAACTACTTTTATCTCTAGGTCTATGGCTTATTTGGATGGTTCTAGCTAGTTTCTTTCGGCTTTTTTTGAAGCAGTTGTAGACGAGGACTATCAACATTCTACTTGGTTTTCAACTGTGCTTGACAATTTAAGACTGCCTTCAATCTTATTGAACAAGGGTTTTGTGATAAAAATTGAGTAATTTTTATGTTACTGTTGATTTTAGATATCTCTCTGGTATGTACCTCTCAGGATATGAACTATTCAGTTTGTTTAAACCACCTCCCTCTAGAAAATTCTTACACATTTGTAAGTTAGGCGTTGAAAATGAACCCATTCAATTTTCTTTTACAAGTTAGCTTGTTGACTTTTCACACCAATCTAATCCGTTCCAATTTTACTGCTGTTGCTTCCGACCCCCCAACTTAAGTAGACTCATGCGGCGAATGACAGTATCGAGGGATGTCAGAACGGTTTGATAAACATACGCATACGGACTTCAAACAGGCCATCGGCAACCAAGATGCACGCATTAGCATTTGCCGTATGTAAACACAAAATGACCGAAGGTACACACCCAGCACTTTTGATGGTGTGAGAATATTTTGGAATTTTTATTGGAGGATCTTGTCCTGAAATAGAAGCCAGTGTGCGGTGAAAAACAAAAAGGCTTCTCGCTTGTGTAGAATCCACAAGAAACTTTGCGTTGACCCGGCTTATTTTCTCATAGCCGTTAGACGCTTCAAATTGGAAATCGACGGTCACCATGTTGTTTTTGTTCCTGTAATGACGCCTTTTATGGATAACTTCGGTGACTGGCCCGGGCTCAACAACCAATTCACATCTGGCTAACGTCTCCTGAATCATCCAGGAGGAAACTTCCGACCACAGCTTGTTTGTGAATTGCTCATGTGCTTCTATAACTTTCTGCATCAGTGGCCCTAAATCACTCAAGCTCCATGAGCTGCACTTAGCGTCTAAGCCAGCTTTATTCTACGTCCAGCATAATTATGGACAACATTCGACATGATAATTTGGACGATTTTACCCTAATGTCTATCTCAGAAGAAGTAAAATTACAAGCACTTACTTTGAACGCGAGGTAAAACGGTCATCCAACCAGCACTTCTTGGTCTACTTCCTTAGTTCCTAAACGGTGTATGTACGAAATGTCAGGCCTGGAGGCCGCAAACTATTTGGAGCGTAGACTTGTGTTAATCCTATTCTCCCGTTTAAACCTCGGGGCCTTTTCTCAAGACGAATCCTGTCGTTTGAAGCTCGCTACTGTTAAGCGTTAAAGCCATAAGTCTGACGGAGCTTGATTCCACAAACAATGACAAACTAAACAGAAACATATGGTCTTTCCACAAGAAGAGTCTTCTCTTCTCTCATCAACTGGTTCAGTTACGGGAGCAATGTTCGGGCGAATAGACTGGCTTATAAGAGCTGATGTGTGTCATTATCTGATGACCAGGGTTCTGTTACTCCCTTCAGGTATGCTTAGTCTTAAATGCCTGCTGTGGTAGCAAAAATACTGTTGGACTGCCCACATTTTCACCGTTTTCCTGCTTACATGATGCTAAATCCAATTTCCAGCTGGCTGTCTCAGCATCGCTTCTTTGGCCGGAGATCATATTAAATTTTGGACACTTAGAAGCTTAATTTCATTAGGGAATACCTGATAGCCAGGAAGAACCATGTGAAGGTCTACGCAACGCAGAGTTTGCGGGTGATTGCGCTGACATAAAGCTCTTTTGAAGCTTACCAGTAAAACAGATGTGGGCTGCGCTTGCGCATTTAAAGCTCTCGCTTTCCGGCGCAAGAACCGAACGGTTCTCAAGTTGTGTGCATCCAGTGACGTTTACTAAAATGAAATGAGTTGAATGTTGTATTACGACGTATCTCACTATCGGAACCGCCGATGTATCTGACACGATGTTACTGAAATCGCGAACTAACGCTGTTCTATTAGAGGTAGCCATTGTTGTGATACTCTAGTAGTAAGCTTACCTTTCGGGAATACACAGTAGAAAACGTTGTCCCAATCAGTTTCCACAGGAGGGTAGATATGATCCCCCACAAGGCGCAGACCACGAAAGCAACCGGAATCCTCTGATTTATATTTCAATCCCGTGCACTTTGGAAACTGAGCGGTCAGTGTTGGGAGAAGTAGAGTCCCGTCAGCTTCTACGGGAAGCTCCACCGGTTCGGTTCCTTCTTCCTCACATATGCGGGCATAAACTACGTGATTCATTTCTGAAAATAAAGACGACTGTTGTCAAGTATTCTAGGGGCATAAGTCGTTCCGACAAGTGGTTATTTCGCGGATGCCGGTGGGATGAAAACTTTGGTGTGTTTTCAGAATTCTCCGATCAGCTTACCGACCGCCACGCGTTAAGCGTGATACACGGACGATGGACACAAAATTGCCGGAAGATAACGCATCGTTGATGCGCGAAAAGCGGTAGTTGCAGCGAAGTGACGGCTTAAAAGCACCAAATCACCTTGATCTCGTGCTCATCTGACGGCAAACTAGATTTCCAAAATGAATAATAATCGTACACCTGTAACCTTTCGGTACCTAGCTGCCATACCACCCAAACGAAGCACGAGGGCCGAAAACAGCACTCTCTTCGGCAAACAATGGTTCGGCATACAACACATGTCCCAACCAACGCAGCTCCTGGTGTTGGACACATTCTTCAATGGAAGTGCCCGTTGCACAGCCGAAAACGCGCTTTCTAACTGCCTCATCACGGATTCGCCGACACCAACTCACACGAGCTATGGGTCTGAGCTATGGGTCTAGACAACGATTGTCGAACCCCTGAAGTCCCAGTTCCGCTGCCGGTGGAACTCGCAGCCATAAAAGACAGCCTGCACTGTAGCCTGATGGACATGCTCCTTGAGACTGGGAGCGAGATGGCCCAAGTGGTTAGAGCGCGAATTCACTGACCGGAAGGTTCGCGGTTCGAATCCGACCTCCGCCACTCGACTTCCCCTTTCTAGGCATGGGCAACCTGGCAGTATCCCAGCCCTCGTGCTTCCTTCGGGTAGAATGGCAGCTAGGCACCGGAAGGGTGCTACAGTTGAACGCTATAACCTATGTTTCAATGTTCAGCTCCTTGAGACTCAGGGATACACCACTTTGACGTTATAGCAAGCGCGACCCGGGCCCTGGAGATTTGTGCACTGACCTCATCCGTCACACTACAAAATCGTTCAACTGTAGCACTCCTTCAGTGCCCAACTGCCATGCCGCCCAAAGGGGGCATGAGGGCCGGGATACTACCAGGTTGCACAAGCCTGAACAGGGGTTTGAACCACAGTCCTTCCGGTCAGTAAATTCGCGCTCTAACTACTGAGCCACCCATGAGGCGAATAATGGACCTTCAGTCAAGCCAAAGCGCCCGACATCCGTTTCCTCCCGTTAATTTCGGTGCACGATAGTGAATATGACCTCGAGACAGGGCAGCACTCCGCGGGGTTCAAAGAGCTTCACCGTGTCCCAAGACAACTCGCCTTGGCTACACGGAACCATATGAAGTGACTTCATGTGGTAGGTAACGCTCGTTTCCGATAAAAAGAGAAAGATGAACGCCAGATCCTGACCGAACGTTTGTCGACTCTTACAAGGCAGCGGGAGCAATCACACTGCGAGTTAATTCAGACCTTTGAGATTCTTGCACTGACTTCATCAGACACACTTCCATCAGAGCGAATACAACTACCGAGGTATGCAAAGTTTTCCACAATCCCCAGTGATTTTCCTTGAATTGTAAGGGATATGTTCGCAGATGGCACGTTCCGAAGCATGACTTTGCAGGTTGAAGGTGCAAAGCGTATGCCAAAAGATGGTATGATGGTGGTCAGTTTATTCAACAAGGTTTGTGGTTTGCTTTGGTTTTCAAAGATGAGGGCGATGTCATCTGCGTACTCCAAATCGACAGCGCACTCATCAGCAACAATATGAACACCGGGGTTTTGAAGACCATCNAGATGGCACGTTCCGAAGCATGACTTTGCAGGTTGAAGGTGCAAAGCGTATGCCAAAAGATGGTATGATGGTGGTCAGTTTATTCAACAAGGTTTGTGGTTTGCTTTGGTTTTCAAAGATGAGGGCGATGTCATCTGCGTACTCCAAATCGACAGCGCACTCATCAGCAACAATATGAACACCGGGGTTTTGAAGACCATCCAGTGTTCAACTCACTATTTCATCGATGACGAAGTTGAACAAGAATGGAGAGCATGGATATTCTTGTCTGACACTACTTTTTGTAGGGAAGCTTTGGAGAGCTCATCATACACTCATCCGTCCAGAAGTATGTCAATATGGTGATTGGATTATGTTCACAAACTTCTGGGGCATATTCTGTTGACCAAGTGTAGTTAACAGCACTGATCGGTCAACAGAATCTGACGCACCCTTGAATTCAAGGAATACCAGGATTGTTGGTCGCCTGTACATGTGGCGTCCCTCTAACACCTGAAGGAGTGTGAAGATGTGGTCAACGCAGCCTCACCCGGTCGAAATCCCGCTTGATTCTCACGGGTAAAGGCTTCGCGTTCCATCGTGAGACGACGAAGAATCAGTGATGCCAGAAGCCTTGTCATAACAGGCATCAAACTAACACTTCTGTGATTACTACATTCACTGCGAGTACCCTTTTTGAAGATGGCACTACTATCGATCCAACCTAGTTGTCTGGGACGGTCTTTTTCTCCCAGATACACCCAAATAGGTTAGACAAGCGCTGGCTGAGAAGTCCACCGACATCCTTGAAAAGAGCAAATGCAAGGTCGCCAAAACCAGCATCAAGACGCTTGTATAGAAAACTACAGTGGGATACTTCTGAGGCTGAAGTCGGATCCACATTCACGGTCCACCTCTCTGTTGAAAGCCAGGATTCTGGATTGGAAGTACCAGGCGGCCAGCTAAATTGCTGTTCAAAGTACTGTGCCCTGCGTCCCAAACGTTTTGCCTTGCTGTATATCAGGGAGCCATTTTGGTCTCTGATTATTAAGCTGACAAGGTCCAGTCGAACGAATCAAGTGGAACAGCTTGCGTCTTCTATTTCTTCGGCCTTTCGGGTCCACCAAGCTTCTCAGTCTGCACGGACACTCATTCACCTGGCGTCGGATGATGCGTCGGGTGGAGTTGTTGGTGGCGGCCAGGATGAATATGTCGCCAGGTCTCCAGCAAGACATAATCCTATCGGAGATCCGATGTTTAAATGAGGTTGGCCGGGTTGTACCGCAAAAAGGCATTTCGGCTTCGAGTAGCCAGTGGCCGTTTATATCCGACGCAGTGTCGTCCAGCATACATTCGAGGAGCTAGTTGTGATAGTTTCGTTTGACTTTTGGGTCCACTAGCTTCTCCATGGCTAAGCGAGGTGTGCGCGCTTCGCATACACCTGAAAATCGCAATGAAAAGCAGCAGCTTACAAGTGCATGGTCAGAGTACACGCTGGTGTCCCAGGAGCGGCAGGCGGTGATCGACCCTCGCCATCCATAACTGACGGCGATGTGGTCTAGTTGGAATCGGCGCTGGTGGGCACCACGTTGTCAAGCGATTTCACTGTTCCGTAAATTCGTACTGCAAAAGAAGTCTGTGATCGGTACACATCTGAAGTAGTCTCCGTTGTCCGTGCGTCTCGTGTCTAAACCAACAGGACCACCCAATCGGCCTCATCGGCACTTGATCTACCTAACTGGTCGTTCATATCACCAGCAATCACAACGATATCTGAGCTTTTAGCCAGTTGTAGAAGGGCACCTAGAGCGTCATAGAAACTGTCCTTGGCAGATTCAGAGCTACAGTCAGTTGGGGCATAAGCAGAAACAATAAACAAGGTGCGATGAACCTCACTTCTTCTAGATTCTCTCACCGACGTTGCCAAACGAACCGCACAGAGGCGACTGTCTACGGGTATCCAATCAAGCAGAGACGCTTCCGCTCGTTCGCTCAATACAATACTCACTACAACATATCGAGCTGCAGCGGCCTCTGCATCACCAGAGGTGCGCAGTCGGAACCTGGAAGAGAGCGAGGGGGCAGTCAGTTCGATTACAGTACTTGCGTCCTGCGTCCTTGTTTCTGACAGACAACATACATCAATACAGAGGGAATCCAGCGTACGCGCAAGAGCCACCTGTTGACCGCTTGCTTCAGTGTGCGAACATTGAAGGTGGCTAAGCAGACAGGCTTTCGGGGTTTGAAAACAGACTTCGGAGTGCTTAGGATTGTAACCGAACTCGGACATGCAGAATCTGCAGCTGAGTGTGATGCAGGGCGAGCAAAACGGTCAGTACTAAAGCTGGGACCTGCGGAGGAAATATTCAAATTTGGACGCGGGAGGGTGGAAGACGGAAAACGTGAAAGTGTAAGAAGGGGGCGTCAGTAGTAGCGTGTTTTCGCTTACCCACCCTGCTGTATGCAGCAAGTAGGGCGACCCGACTGATGGCACCGCGCGACGGCCGATGTGGCATGAGAGCATTGTTAGTCGTGAATGTCATGGTTGTTCGAGGGCTGGGATACTGCCAGAGCACCCACATCTAGACTGGACGACGATTAGGGTCCTCAACCCAAGCCTTTGGCTCGAAAGCTTAAACGCAAGGCAGCGGTGTTTGACGGCAAATGCAAATGAATTACCATTTCTAGGGAGCAAGCTGCCACATGTTCCAACGCCCAACCTGGAGGGCCAGGAGAGTGCGTTCGTCAGACCTCTACCCAAGGACCAAACTGATATGGGAGACTGTGTCGCGCGGACAACCCAAGTATAGCTCGGATCGCCGAGGCACACAAACCGCCATACCATAGTCAGGTTCAGTCTCTTCGAGCAAGGAGGTTGAATCCCCACAAAACCACTTGTGCTGGAGCACCTCAGTGGGACAAAGCCTTCAGCTGCGCCGAAACAGCATAATTTTGGATCCTCAATTAATTATTGTTTCATTTCCAACCCTTTACAATCTGTAAACTTCCTAGGCACGGAAGACTGAGCTGGCGAACCCCTCGTATAAAGCCTTCGTGGAAAAGGAGAAAAGCAATAAGGATTCAAATTAAAAGGGGGAACGATAGTGGACGACATTAGGGGCCTTTGGCACGATCACAAATTTTCCACAAAGCCGGAATTCACAGCAAGCCACACATCTGCAACAAGAGAGGCTAACATTTGTTCCCTTACATGGATGCCAAAGCCATCCTCGGTGACCTATAGCCTAGTGTTTAATGGGATGTTCGAGGGTACCGCATATACACAACAATGCCCAAATCCAATCGAATTTTTCGGGATTTGCCGTAAATTTAACACCCCCACAAAGAGTGGCGAAACCGCCTCGTCTCGCGCGCCCTACTGAAGCGGAAAAACAAACGACAGACAGCAAATAAGGTGAGGTATATTTTGAATCACCACTGGCTAGGATTCGTGATATTCACTCCGGGGTGAGAGAACTCTGCGACAGAACGTCCCTCGAAAACTTTTCGTTATGAATACAAGGCGCGTGGTACGAATCTGCCGACTTCTGGAAA
>NW_008752153.1:280651-289205 GCF_000715545.1 Opisthorchis viverrini | reverse complement strand
CAATTCTAGTGTTCCCAGATTTCCAAGGCGCATTGGCTCGATTGACCGGTCTGTTCTGCTTGAAACGCTTGCTCACCAAGGAATCCCCCGTAAGTTCGTGAACATATAAGCTCTTTGTATTCCCAGACTTCCGGACATGTGAGATTATGCGGCGAGCTCTTCAAAAGTTTCGTCACGTAAAGTGATGTCCGTCAGAGATGCCCACTCTCCCCATTCCTGTTTAACTTCGTGGTCGATGAAATCATGAGACGAACGCTGGGGGGTCTCCAAAAACCTGGTGTTTTAGTAGTGTATGACGGAAACCTTGTCGATCTGGAATATGTAGACGACATCGTTTTCATCTTTGGAGAGGAGAAGAAGGCGTAAGTGATGAACTGACCGAAGTCATCCCGTCCTTTGGTATGCATTTCGGACCCACAGAGTGCAGGCTCATGCTCCTGGACATGCAGTTACTGGACACGCCACTTACAATCCTTGTAGGTATTGGAAACTTGCTTCATTTGATCTATGAGACCGGTCCCTGGAAAACGCCGAGGATCCAAGTGATCAAGGTTGCGCAATGATCTTGACTAAACATGGACTGTACCATTGGGCCCTCGCCTTGCACGACGATTCTCGTGACTACCTGCTACAAACCATTCGGATTCTGGAACTGCAGTACAACCATGGATGTTTAACCTGTAACCTCCAACGGTCTTGGAGGTGTATGACTGCATTTCCTCTCATTTCCATCAAGCTCTTGATCTGGCCTGCCACACGTATTGTTTGGGAGTAGGATGAAGTCCTCAGTCAGCAATCTTCCGATTTATTTGTTTTGATTTTGGAAAATGAGACTGTCCCAAACAACTGGGGGGAATCAGTAATAGTGCCCGTTTTCAAAAATGAACCCGCATTTAATACGGTCATCACATCATCATCATCCATTATCATTATTGACTGTAAAAACCGCGTACTTTTTGTACAGTGGTTGCGGCTGCCACAATTGCGTTCAGTGATGATTTGGGGAGGTAGGGTAGGTAGCTTCACATTTGAGGTGGGAGGTGATAAATACGTACGTAAATACAGGTATGTCAGTGGATCTTTAATTAAGGGGATTGGGAATGGTGTCATGCATCGAAGGTAATAGCTTGGATGTACGAGCATCATTGAGGGCACGACTGAGCCATGTCTGACAATGTATCCAACGGCTGATATGACCCGTCTCGAAGTCCCCATCCACGGAGACGGCAATGACCAACGCAGCTGAGCTTGCTGATCACGGCTTTCACACTTCGCTGCCAAGTCATTTTTTGACTTCCCCTGACTCGTTTCCATCCTTTGTGAGGTCCCGCAAAAGAACTTTTCGAGCAAGTCTGTTGACTGCCACACGGAGCACGTGGCCAAGCCAGCACAGGCTATCCAGTGTACTAGTTCGGAAAGAACTAACTTACCCATTCTTTCCAAAAACCATTCGACGTGCTTCAGCTTTACTGACCCGGTGTTCCCACCAGACTCTGGGAATGCTCCGAAGAATTCCATAGTCAAACACTGGAAGTCTTTGGACGTCCTGGGCGCGCAGCTGTCACGTTTCTGTCTCATATAGCAATACGGATCGCAACACAGCATTGTAACCTCGACCCTTGACAGTTAAGCTGAGGTCACGCCTACGCCACAGATGAAGCAGGTTCACAAAATTGGTCTGGCCTTCCGGATTCCAATGGAAATATTATCTTTCGCTAGACCACCGGGACTGATACATTTGCCCAGGTAGGCAAACTTGTCTGCTATCTCAAGCGACCCATCCGCCAGCATGAAGCGAGCATCAGAAACATAAGCTTTACTCCAGATGTAATGAGACTCTTGTTGCTTTACCTTCGTTGCCTTATGAAAAAAATGCGCAGAGCAAAGTACCGTCCCATGCTGACATTGGTGCTGTCGATCCAGTGGCGAAACAATGGCACAACTCACCACATAACGACTGTTGAAAGCATACGCCTGCTATTTTATGGTTTGGCACACTGAAGACTATAGCGAGTGAAGGTCTTCGCTGACCTTGCCTCTGACCGTCAAGGTTGGAGAGCGGGGGTTCGTGGCACCCATTTGTGACACCAGACTGTTGCGCTGAAGCAAAGTAAGCGGCAAAACCTTGTCAATAATTGATTCTATAATACAACTTTCCTACCCATTTCCCTTATTTTGTGGACCCTTTTTTTACAGCAATCGATTTGACGAGTTTTCGGCCAAACGACTCTTCATTAACTCCTCCAAACTTCAGTCATGGCGGAGGATCCGGACGGGTCTACGGAAAAACTAGTCAACAAACCCAAAAGTAGTACTCTCTAGGCTTTTATATATAATCTGTTTAGATACTCGGTTTCATCAACAGCGCCTCAAGTCATGGCGACCTGTTCTCACAGCGAAAGGAGCATACCCTATGTTTTTGGCCATAGGACTCGCATTCATTCCTATCGGTATCATTCTACTGGTCACATCTAATAGGGTATGAAGTTTTAATTCACTGAGCTTGAGGTTCCACAGGTTTTTGAACGAGTATTCGAATATACTCATTGTGAACGATCTCCCGCTGCAATGGTTCCTAGTCGGTGTTCCGAAGAAGTTCGAGCACCGGCCTTTTATCAAAACTACCAATCATGTCCGTGTACCGTTTCTTTCACGTTGGATGAGGCAGTTCATGTAAGTTATTTTTCGCTTTTTTAAACCTCGATTTTTTTTCCGAGATCGATAACTGCGTGGATTTGATTTTGTATTGTTGGGAAATTATACCATTTTAGAGGATTCTTGGCCAACTGGCCTTATCTACTAACACACGCGCTCGCAATAGATTCCTCCCAGCTTCTTGAAGGACTCATTCTTCTTTTCGGATGTGGTGATTTGTGTAGGTTGCGAAGATACTTTGTTTTGATAGGTGGCTATGTAGATCGCTGGTCGCTATGCCGGAGCTTTGGAAAAGATGCTTCCCTATAACCTGTTCATCGCCAAGTCGGTGCCGGTTGAAATAAATACTCATAGTATGAGTGCTGTTGGTCCAATTCATTATCACGGTAATGCTAGGCGGCCTACGGTATTATCCAGACAGTTTCCGAGGCCTGGTCGATTGGTGTCTTATGTCTTTGATACTCTAGGTGTCCATTTCGGTATTTTATTATGCTCTTCGCTTGCACTATTTACAGGGGTCTATCGGTGTTAGGTAATCACCTTTGATTTTACGATACGTTCTGAAAGAACCACTATCAATGTTGTGTGTTTTGAAACTATAAATGGCAGTACAAAACCGGTGGTGTTAGATCACACCTAGCTTTACCTCACCCGTATCTGTGATGAACATTTGATTGATGTACTTTCCTTCACCATTGCTCTTACAGGGCCAGGTCTACTTTTTCTACGGACTTTCCAATTTCTTTCAAAATCATCGGCGATACATCATGTCGAAAGATGATGCCCAGCTCTTAGGAGGGACCGGTCCTCTGAGTGAGGCTTGTGAGCCATACCGGACCAACTCCAGGGGCGTGTCGTATGCTCCTTGTGGTGCAATAGCCAGCAGTTTGTTTAACGGTCAGTAGTTCTTGGATTGCTCCATCCTCATGTACATTTTCCCTAATATTTAATATTCCTCACTCTTGGAGCTCTATAATCCCCAGGGTTTTGTGGGGCTTTAGGATAAGTGTTTTAGTGTGTTGTGCATCCATATCTTACTGTCTGCAACGTTCAATGTCCTACGAGCATCCAGTTCTGGGGATGTTATTTTTCCGTAGTAAATAACTTATATATGCTGCGCAAAATGTGACTTTACCCTGTCAGAGGCTTGTATGGTTGAAAACCTCTGTTCCGTTCGTTCGGACTTACCTTATCGTCGGTGTTTGATGTCACTGTGTATTCGAGACTCTGTGTCTTTGCCTTTCAATTATCTGTTTTCCACTCGTCCTTTCCTCCCAGATACATTCACCCTGAAATACCACGGAGGTAGCGATTCCCCCTTGGCTCAGCCAGTTATTGTTCCTATGTCAAAGAAGGATATCGCTTGGAAGTCGGATGTGGAGAAGAAGTTTGGTCAACCACCAGCCAGTTACTGGGACCAGACCGTCAAGCCGGATAGTTGGCCCCTAACTGCTTTCCAAAGGTCACCAGAAGCATTTCGTGGTGATGAAGAACTGATTGTCTGGATGCGAATTGCTGCTCTTCAGACGTTTCGCGTTTCGCAAGTTGCATCGTCTTATAGAACACACTGGTCAATTTCAATCCGGACTTCCTGCCGGGAGTTACTCTGTTGATATTGGTTATTGTAAGTTCACAGCAGCCTCATACTTCGTTTAGTACAGTGGTCCTCGACAGGAGAAGCCCGTTGCAACGGGATGGAACCTTATCGCTGCTAGCTTATTTACGTACCTCATTACCCCACCAGTTAGGTTGTAACCGAAGGATTCTCGTGCAGCATCCACAGAGTTTCCTGCCAGGTCGGGTAGTGGTTGGAAGTCTGATTCAAAGTGTCCTGGTTCTCCAGGTTAAGGGTTGGAACAAGCGTTGCAATTCGTTTCTTACAATTTGAGTCACTCGAGTAGTCTTAAATCAACCACCAATACTTTGCGGTCAGGGTTTCGAGTTTAAGTCTTTGGTTAAGGATAGTAATGGTCCTCCTGTCTAGATTTCGGCACGTTGGGAATATCTGAGCCCCTATGCAACCATAAATTTTGCAGAGTGGAGTACTTTCATGTCAGATGGGCCTTCGCATGGTGATGTCTTCCGATTATCCGCTGCATACAGCAGGGTGAAAACGTGACTTCTAACACCTCCGATCTTCTTTCGTCCGTTCCCACTTGATGGACTCTAGATACGGACATTTCAGTAGGCACCTATGGAATTGACACACTGCACGCCGCCGCTCTCATTTACCGCTCCGCGTTCTCTACTTAGACTCTGTTCTTCTGTGTTTATTGCAACCTCCAATGTGAAAACCCTTAGATATATCGACCAACAACTTGCTCTTGTGTGTAGTCTAGATAAATTGTCGGTTGAAGTCTGTTGCATCTCTGAAAATGGAATACAGGATCCAAGTACAGTTGTTGAGCTTGCGACTCTCCCTCTAGCTGGACCACGAACTTCGAATGATTCTGAAGCTGTTTCAGTGCGTCACGCTGGTGTTGGTCGTGAGTTCTCGAGCCGAAGTTTCATTGTTCCACTGGATATCTCTAAACAACCGTCTCTGTGCTATCCAGACTTCTACTTCGGTAAAAACCTGCACCGACCGAAATACTGAAAAGTATGTTTGCCCTATCTATTTATGAAGCAACTAACTGTAGCTCCTATTCTTTGAAAGGCATTCTACCGAGAACTGATCCACCCTCTTGACCACCAGGAAGAGGTCGGATATAGTTAAAATAGCAGGAGATTTCAATGCGCAGGTTGGACACCTCAGTTCATCAGAAGCTTGCCTTGGTGATGTCTCAACGCGAAATGCAATGGTGATGGTGAACGCCTTTTGCAACTTTGTGCTGACTGCCAGCTGTTTCTCATCAGTATTGCGTTTAGACACAGTGGGCGCCGTCCTGTTTCCTGGTCTACCTACCGCTGTGCAGCCTCTAAGTGAAATCGCCCACATGGCCTTCAACTTATCTGGGCGCGGTTCACTCCTTGATTACCTATCGCCACAGGATACACAAGTCAACTCAGATCATGCACTCGCTCGGTGCAGGTTTTTATTAAAATTTTCCGGTAACTCACTAAAAACGACTGTGCCAACTCTGCTCAACGACCGTCCCTAGTGGACACTGCAATACTTTTGATCTTTCCTCTTTTGACCTGACTAATCCTCTGTCCTGTCCTATACCTCCTATCAGTTACATCCATATTCGGCGTTTTTTTTACCGTGGGCCGATGTTTCCTCACGTCAAATGCGGTTATTGTTCACTAGAATTCATGGCATTGGACAAAAAGTGCTCTCACTGCACCCGTGCATGCAGTCGCTTTCTAGTGACAAAACTTTATTATTTCAAGTATTCAGAAGTTGAAAATTTTGAAAATTTCCGTCGTCAACTAGTGACCGTTGCGCTGTTCTCAGGGTGTCGCAAAAATGTGACAAACAAGCGAATTCGATCTCATTGCTTCTAACCCGATTCTCAAGGTGTGATCCCTAATGTTTAGGTTCTGTGAAGGTTTTGAGTGTTATTTATGAGCGGTACCTTTCAGAGGCGTATTGCTGAAGTGGTTAGTGATGTAGAGCTACAATTTGTGTCGAAATTTTAAGGGCGGATGTTCTATCTGAATTCGGATCACGAATTTATCAGGCCATCCTATAATGTGGATTATGTTGGACGTTTCGATGGTGATTGCAGCTTAATTCTCATAAGCTGTCCTTTTCCATAAAGCAGTGACGGATAAGAAGCGAGGACCGGCGTTCAACGTCGTGAAATTATCCTTTGAATAAAAGCCCACTTCGTTTGAGAACGTCATCACCTGCGAACCAGACTGGGCTAAGTTCATGTTTGTTCTGCGTCGAAACCTCAGCGCATAATTGGAGAACGATGTTCCGGATGGTTTGGTAATTCGTTACATGGTTCACAGACACCTCATCGCCACGCCCCTCAGTCTTAACCTAGGTGCATCCTTTCAGATTATCATCAGCGCTGTGAATTCAATCAAAGGCACCGTTTTACTAGTTCGGCTACCTGATCAACTCTGTAAAGGAAACGGTGAATTACGCTTCAGTCTTCTGATGCTGCTTACTAAAGTTCCTTAGGCCTCCAAGCGCACCAGTATCCCTTACGTTTTAGAACTTTTCGACAGGATTTCACTATTCTTGGAGGAACATGTTTTCTGACGAGTTACGATGAATAAAAACATTCCACCTTTTAGGCCCTTACCAATAGCTCGGAATAATTGACTTGCAACTATGTGCCAAACTAGTAACTCATCAATGGCAAACAGATCATCATCACCTTTATTGACGGAATTGACCTTTCACAACAAAACATTGGGAAGGGATTCTACAAGTTCGAGCCACTGGCCTTCCGATCATTATGTCTGCGCCTTCACCACTGTCTCGTGCTCCTGTTATGGCCACAGGTACGCACTATTGATGAGCTGTGATAAAAGTATAGTTCGAACCCAGTAGTTTCCGTTTAGACGAACCAAAATTATCATATTAGGACAAGAAGAGAACTATGGATACGAAATCACTGGTCATCTGGCCCAATAGTTTCGTAGGAAGTTTTCAGTGAATTGTGCTTCAGAGAGATTGGTTTCCAAAAAAACGGCCGATCTCAGTGTGCATATCAGCAGTTGACGGCTTGTACATTTTTTGGAATGATGTGTGCAGAATTATTTTACGCCCTTTGGCAGTGTTCTTCATTCCCTCACCCGTACCCTCTAACCTATGGAATGTAAATGTATTTCTGAGATCAGAAGCATAATAACGACACAGTGAAGAGCATCTTCCGAACGAGTGATCACACGATTGGCCGCATAATTATTTCGTGGAGAGTAAACCAGCTGAAAGATTCTAGATAAATGCGTCAACAATCAGCTTGCTGTGGCACCGATCGTTTCTGGCACTCAATACACAAAGCGCTCACTGGTGGTATGGAGTACACAATGGAAACAACATGTGGTGTGTTTGTCACGTGACCTATAAACTTTCGTCCTTTCTGAGTGTGTTCGGTAAGATATGCATGTGCACACTTGAAACAGTTACATGCTGCTCTTGCGAAGTTTACAATTTGACAACATTCTACAGCCATGTACTTCATCGTTACTGCCAAAAAACGCTTTTCTTATTCATCTTGAGGGTATAGCAGCATTCATGGCAATCAGAACACCCATTCGTACGGAGACTATGCCTTCCCTTCATTGGTTTTCGATCCGATGGCCGTTCATCTGGTCGCCGAGCCTGGCGATTGAATTGCAAATTTTTCGTCACTACATGAGGAGACATCATCAGTGTGCAGTTGGGTGCGCACTGCATCCTCGTACTGACATGTCTAAACCTTAATAGAAGCATCTGTGTTCTCCTGTTTTCCTACTTCGCGGACAAACCGGTTCGCCTACCCGCTAAAGTGTGTCTACTTATCCTTGTTCTGTTATTTGGTCTCCTGGACTTATAACGCAGGGAACTTGCCTACCACCGCTATAAGATTCTTATTTTGTCGTCATTCAGGGGAACTGCTGAGTAAACAGTAGTTTATCTTTAGTATAAGATCACTGACTATGTTTCTGGAAAACTGGTTGATATGATCGGTTAACTTGACTGTCAGTGTGGGAATGAAACTCGTTTACTGGGATCATAAGGGAGATAATTCTGTTGATTCCATACAAAGTCGTTCATTCGTAAACGTCAATCATTTAGACATTCGTCTGGTCCCTTGCCTCAATTTTTGATTTCTGAAAACAGCGCCTCATTAAGTTCCTGGATGGGGTTAGTTGCTCATTGGAATTACCATTGATCACTAGACAAGCACTTTAACCGGTATGCACGTGATTCCATTCCCTAAGGATTAAGTCTAAGTAGGAGCCCTGTTCGCCTTCGAAACAAGCATTCATGCTACAGTCTATGATATATATATAT
>NW_008752153.1:257324-273185 GCF_000715545.1 Opisthorchis viverrini | reverse complement strand
AGAAGACAAACAATATACTGCTATTCTAGGACTCTTTGAGTCGAAAAAAACATTTTGGCTCAACATGACGGTCGGACTTTTGCCGCTTTCTTCTTTGCACATTCTTCTCAATGCCCTAAAGCAAGCTTACTTACGCTGCAAATGAATTCCGCTCGCCGCTAGGATTTACACTGACTTGCTTGTGTTAGTTGACTGGGCAACCCCAATACGGCTGATTACTGCAGTCCAAGCCAGCAAACTGTATTTAGTCACAGAACTGCGTGCAATTGAATCGCGAATATTAGATGCGCGAAAAGTTAACGTTAAAACCCAGAATTTTTGTCGTTGGCTTGTGGCGCATGACAAAACTCGCCTCATGTGAAGGTACAGCGTTTGTCTACCTAGCAGGTAACAGATATTTGAAGCATTCAGATGATGGTCATTCTCATTTTTGCTCCTTTTTGCATCATCAGTGTGCAGGTAACCGGTGGTCATCTGCATGCGGCACTACCATACTTCTACAATCATTCATTATATTCGTTCACTTTCTCCGTGTGTAATCCCTGTTACGAACCTCGCTATCAGCGAGTTCTTATTAATGTGGTTATCATCACCGCAAACTGTGCTTGCGCTAACGCACTTTACTTTTTTCACTTCCAGCCTATCCTGTCACTCAGTTCGGTGGAACGAAGCGGTTCATCCTCTCCACTGAAAGCTGGCTTGGTGGTCGCAATCCAACGTTGGGTATAGCTTATATAATTGTGGGCTCAATCTGCTTGGTTCTGAGTATATTGTTCCTCATTCTACACTATCGTCTACCCCGAAGGTTAGTTAGTTCAATGCGGTCCATAAAAACAAATGCTTTTTTATATTTATGGAGACGTTCATATGATTGGAGTAGAAAACCATTAACATTGTTGAAAAAGGCGTAATATGACTAACTCGTATAACTCAGTCAGTGTTATCCCTATCGATGTGTTCGAGTAACTCACTTGCTTTGCTGTATTTAGACATAAACAGTCGTGTATGCTGTTTATAGTGAAAATTTCGATCCTGACTACCTCAAGAGTTCACGGAGATTCAGTTATCGTGCTCGAGATCCCATCATTGTTGATCGAAGTTTGTTGGTTTGTCGGTTTGCTTAGCCCATATCAAATCAGTGGATCACTTTATACTCCAGGAGTACCGACTTAAAAGTGTTTGGGGAACGCTTCAGACCCCGTTTACTCGTGGCTTTGCACTCTCATGATTGGATGACTTCTCCTCTCTGATCGTGTTTCATGTAGATTCCATCGATGGGGTGAATGGGTGAACTGGTATTCCCACGTGTGGTTCTTGTGCTTGTAAGCCTATATCCTGGTGATCATTGGGTCCCCGGAAATTGACGACTAGTTTGGATAAACAGTTCGGTTAGCTGTTCTTTGTAGGTAAAAAGTAGATTCTGAAGTCCCAACCGAGATTCCAAACTGCTGAAACCAATTTACGCTGAAAGCCCGATAAGTCATGCCATCGCCATTAAGAGCAGGCATCTTATGAGTCTGTTGGGAGAGCACAGCCCACAACTTTCTGCTTTAACCATATCGTTCAATGGTGACACTGTTGGCACATAGTTACCACGTGACCCGAAGAAGGTTCCGCCGGGTTTCTCAAGCTAGGGAAAATCGAAAGACCTTGAGTGGTAAATCACACCTTGCTACTCCTAGCTCAGCTTTCTGTCTAGCAGCTGAACCCTATTTAATTCAACCGCAAGTGCCTGATCATTCATATGAACAGGCTACACATGAACAGGAAACAGCATGACTTATTGTATTCCCTTTGCAAACAGTTTATCTAGACGAGAATATTCCAAGTCCAGTTCACCTTGCGCCCAAGACTGGTTGTTCCTGAGATCACTGCGGACAAAAGAGCGCACACACTTTACGAGCTTATATAAATGGGGTTCTCTTTGAGCCGAACTTCCCGAGATCTGATCGCATCTTTCTCCACAACACGAAATATGGATTGATTTTTCTAACGCCAGGCAGCATTCTCCTGGTCGCTTTCGTTTGTTTCACATTTTACTATCTTAACTGCAACTGAATCCGACGTCACCCCAAGTACACCGCAGTCCACACTGATTTCTCGCTCATTCACATCGGCCAAATTTTGACCATGTTTCGGTGAATGGTAGTGTGTTGCTGTACCTCGCTTTGTCTGCCAATTTAGTCCAGAGAGGTGGACGGTGAAAACATGCTAACGGAAACTGCAAAAAAAACAATTCTATTCCAATGCGAACACCGCAATAAAAACTGGCCCCATTCCTAGGTATGCAGATGAGTGTATTAAGGAGCACCTAGTTTTATCGGATGCACCGACTGTTATCCGTCATTCATATCAATAGCACAAGCTCACTACAATGAAATAAGAATAACGAGTAATGATGAAGCAAAAGCCGTAAAACCCGTCATTTCAGACTTTACCGGCAAGCCATATGTAATATATACGCTTACGCTGCCAAGTCATTCTGGACTAATGTAGGATTTGCTAAGGGAAACATTTTCTGCCTTCTTCCTCAGTTGTACACTGACAGGAACCACGGATGTACACTGTTGAACAAGGAACTACCCTTGATAAGGTTTACACAAGGTAATTTGACAGTGTGAACACGTGATCACCAAGGATGTAAACTTTTCACAAGCCGTGAAATAGGTGATCACTCATTCCTGACAGGTCTACGCAAACCTGTAACGCAGGGCTTTGTTATCGTCATTCGACCCTCTTTCCAGGTTATAGGATTCCAGGAAGAATGTCACGAGTGCTACGCTTCTTCCACATTTCCACGTTCGACATCGATGCACTTCTTTTCATTTAGTCTAAAATAGGGAAATATATTGTAAACTCACTGTGTTTCATTGCCGGTCCACATGATTCAGCAAATACACTTGTGTTCAGGTATGACTTTTCAGAGGCATTATTTGTCCGTGATGCACTTGAATTTGTCTTGCAGAAGCTTTGTTTACTACTAATCGAGCGGGCACCAAGCACGATAATCTTATGCTCTGTGAACGGTTTCCATGTGTTTTGTACTAGAAATCCACAATTCTCAAAAGCCACGGTCATGAAGTTCTACATACTGAGCCCAGTGAACGTATGCCGAATGGCGACAAGTAGATGGTTTATCTTTTTCTCCTTGATGTTTCTTCGTTTGCGCGGAAATGCTTCGGCAAATACGATAAGCCAGTGTGTGTTTTCGTTTGATGCACTCCTTTGTGCAGCTATTGGATCACATTGTTTCCTTTTCAACAAATCTGGGGGATAGCTTACGCCATACTTTTCTGTCGTAACTTTTCAGAGTTCGATCGTAAACGAGTGCTTCTTGCGAATGACTGTGGGTTTTGCGAACATGGCGAGTATCTATCTGAGCTTCCCCAGCACCACTCTTCATGAATTTGGCTGTGATGAATACAAATATTGTTTTCTCTTTTTATTTGGCATATTTCTATGACAGTGTGCTTCAGTGCCTTCATTTTTCTCTAGTTGGTGTTCATACATCCTCCGTGGTTTCCTGTAATCGACTGTTTTCAAAGTTTACCGTTTGCTCCTCACCTCACACATTCCGATTAGTGACTGTTTCTTTAAAGATGACTGAGCGTAGGTTGAAACCCGCCATCAATCCATCCGCTGACTGCGTGTGCTCTGGTTTAGTTGAAGTGCCCCTATATTGTTCTAACGTATGAGTTAACATGTTTTTTCGGCGTGTACTTATCTATCCGTTGGCAATATCTTCTTGGTTGTGTACGGATCTACACGATAGCCATCACACGTACTTACCATGCGTATTGGACTCTCCCGTCGATTGATTGTGTACGTACTTGAAAGAATGCGAAAACAGAGAATCTCCTACATATAGGAAACAAGAAGCTAGGAAGGGCGAGAAACCGCCTAGAGGGTTGTGCTTTTTTAGTACCTTTGCAGCACGTTGAATGCTGAGCTAATGGAATCTGCAAGTTGTCCGAGGATTTTCCAGTGGCAAAGGCGGATCATAAAATGGCATGGCGAATTATTGCGCACTTCATAATTGACGTAGGTCGCAGTTCATCGTGGATCACGTGCTGTTAGTGCAATGACGTTCGAATAGGAAGAATTTTCGGATCTACGACCATAGTTAGTGGATAAAAAGCCTAACTTCAAGCCGAGGGATAAACTTTCAAGGAACAAGTGATATTACCTGTTCCAGCCCAAAAATCCAGGGCATTTACCAGAATTTTATTCCGAATAGGAGAGACTCCGTGGACGCTACATGGACGCGATTCGGTATAGCTCAGAGGACTACGATTAAGCTCAGTCTGCTCCTGACTCTTTAAGGGTACCACAGCAGTTCCGTGATAGCTCACCCAAGAGCAGGGAAGCCCACCTCCCGACTAGAACGCATTATATAACTGGGAAAGCCGCATCACTCCTGATGGATTCATAAGCAATCTGTCGATCTGTAGCCTGCATGTTTGCGCTCCAGTATCGTTTTGACATTTGGTAATAAACCTGCTGGTCAAACCTTCGGACAACCCGTGAAGTACTTCATTACGTTTGTATTCCTGTCTGTCCTGCATGGATCCTATGCTTGTAAATCATTTTCCTATAAATTCAACCAACTTGCCGACAGTGCACCTCCAAGGTCGAGTTGTGGCACGGCGCTACCATCCAGAAAGTTGCGCGCACTTGACTTTCGATTTCCTGTACACTTTGACATCGTCCGACAGTGTGTATTGTTTTCATTCAAGAATTCTGTGGCGTAGCTGCACGCATGCGCACATTTTCCCACCAAGTCTGATCACCACACTCACTTGCAAGGTTCACCCAACTGCATTTACATGCTGAACTATTCGCCGCAATCGTTTCTGTGAAGTTCCGTTCCACACAGAAAATCCTATCGAATACTTGCCTTTAGGTGACGGAGTGTCGTGCCCTAAATCTAAACAAAATAATCTGGAAGGACGATCTACGTGGGTTCACCGAAGTATTCCCGTTAAACGCACGACGTATAAGGCCCGTTAGACGACGTAGGTTTTACGATAACTACCGACATAACACTCGTAGAGTTAGCAAAAGGAAGAAAACAATTGCACGGAAACATGATTTAGGATTTGTCGGTCTTTGATACCATAAATGATACATACTGCGGTGTGTCGGGACTATTCACTTGCAGTTTTGACGAAAAAATACTTGCAACTCTCGTTAGTCCCTCCTCAGGGGAAATCACTTCCCGATTGTTCTACTTCCATGAGTGTTCATTCAGTACGTTTGAAAACACCAGATAAAAACGAAAGTTAACAGTCACACCCATATCACTCTGAATATCAGGACAACTGCTGACCAGTGGGAGGCCGTGTTTGACAGATATTCAGTTGCCACCCGAAAGGCCTATTGGCATAGTTCGAAGTAGTAGCAGGCCAGTGTTTCTAGATATCTTAGCTCAGCTTTTATGGTCACTCGGGTGATCGCGTTTGACGGTGCAGGTGACTATTCGGTTAACATCGTATGGATTCGATAGCTTGATGAAAAATGCCCCCGAATACAAAAGCGCAGTAAAGCGGTACGAGAATAGCACAATAAATTGAGTTAAGGTGATCTGCTGGAGTACGTGATGGTGTGGGCGTTCTACCATGCTTCAGGACTAGCTGTTGAAGAATGGCGCTGATAAGATACTCTTTCCGAGACAATACCTCCATCCGTCGAACAACTTTGGGGGCATGATATTTCCTGCTTCCAAACAAAAATTAAACTTGCCAGAACCGAAGAGGAGACCTTAGGTTCAGAAAGGTAAGGTACCACATTGTAGAATCCGGTTTGTGGATTTTCTATTACTTCAAAGACTATGTCAAGTGCACAGATGACACACCAGATCACGTAGGCAACAGAATCGCTTGAGGTAAGTCACTCGTTGAAGGGCATACAACTGAAGGATAGAGTGAAACAACGGCCGATAATTCAATACCTCCCTGATCAGTGTTTCCGTTGTTACTCAAGAAGGCGTTTCCGCGCTTAATGGTACCTGTTGACGTGTAGCTAGAAGGAAAACGCCCCTGGTGACCTATCACTAGGCGACTTCATAATCTTGTGCGCGTGTGGATCACGGATATGCGAGACTACTGTATGCCCGGTGCATTCACTTCCAACGAAGCGTAAAATACTTTACAACTCTGATGAAATATGGACAAGGGGACTTTCCATATCAGAAAAAGCATATGACATTGTTCTGATTAGTCGCTATCCTGTGGGGAAACATACTAGGACTCTCCAGTGTTACCTAGAAGGGAGGAGCATTTTGGATGGAGTTATACACTCATTTGCAAACCGGAATGAAATTAGCGAAGCACTTAGCTCGGCTGAATCACTTGCTTATAATAGAATTCAAATGAGTGTTTTACAAAGGTGCCTTACGTTTCAGCTGGAACGGTACTCAAGAAATCGGAGTAAATTTCTTGACCCCTAGGGATTTTCGCCGACTTTGTAAGTGTTGGGTGAGCGCCGTACTCCAGTTGCCAAAAGCGTCCTCTACCATAAACCGCGGTGGCTTGGTGGTCCTGCTTCATTGGCCACAATTTTTCTTACCAACATCTTTCAGATTGGCCCTAAACCAACAGGTGGATAAGTATATGTGGAGATTGTGGCGCGATCTGCCTTCCAGGATCGAGCTTCCGTAGTCCTTGGTCCGCTAGATTGAATGCTCTTCGGATGTCATCGGTGGTGGTTCGGACGTGACATTCTTTTGGTTCATAGCTGATGTGGAACTCGGTGGCAAGAGGGCTGAGATACCGCGCAATCCTGAAGGTATGTAACGAAAACCAGGGTTGGGTTCAAACTGCGGGACCAGGCAGTCAGTAGTTTCGTGCCTTAACCGCCAAGTTATCCTGAGCTTTGGTTTGCCAAAGCTCGTTCTGTTAATTATACCGGCTGAATTGGTTTACGTAACTCGGGATGATTGCAACCCGCTAACACCTGGTCTCTCCACCACTTTAGGGCTTTGAAAAGAAAATTTCTGTTGTACGGCAGTGAAGCTTGGGTGGAAACACTGTTGTTGTCTGTGACGATGATACTTCACAGGGCTCGATCACACTGGGTTATGGGCTTATGCGATGAGCGAGCCATGTGGTGCTTCGATTTTCCAGAACTCTGCAGACTGATTTTCTAAAAGGCTGAATACAGCACTTTGAAGAGCAACGGCTCACTTGGATGGTTACATCGTGCGCTTCAAAACTATCGCATGAAACCAAAACATGACAGGCACTATGTACAGCTTTAATCGTTTCCTAGTTATCAGCGTGCGAAACGACGAAGTTACCCTAGTTCGTAGTGTGCATAGTGCATGTGTCAGTTTGACCCGGACAACTCGGCATCCAGTGCTACAAGCTAAGATGGCTTTGTTATGCGCTATACATGTCATGTCTGCCGAAAAGTGTTTTCTATGCCTACTTCGGAGTGCTGGGAGCATAGAGGCGGAAAGATAATGAAATGGGGGATATGATATCACCATTAGTCTGGGTGGTGTTCGCCTTCCAGGATGTGGCCCATTCTGTACTTGACTGTCAGCTAACCGATATCAATGGCGTCCATGTTGTCAGTTCTTATGATGACTACTTGACTGATCGTTGGAGATTTAAGCACCTCAGATACTTGTGGTAGGCTAGCTCCCAGGTCTTTATTCAAACAAATTAACGTAGCTGTACATCAGTGAAGCACCGGTGTTCATTCTCTGACGTTACTGTAAATGATGGCGACTTTTCCACCCTTCATTGGCTGCGGGGTTGGTTCGCACGTACTCGTTGTCGCCACTGATAGGTGCAACCGCGGGATGCTCAAAACTTCAGATATGGCGTAAGCTGAGTATTAGCACAATGAAGGCCGTGCTTTGCACGTGTTCATATTAGAAGCTGTAAGAATAACGTCATTACAACAAAATAACACCTTGGTTGATCTCGATCTAGCCCATTATGTTTCAAATCCATCTGTTTCTTATTTCTCGACTGCTGCTACTTAGACTTGGGCCAACCTACAGTATCTCAGACCGCGTGCTTTGGTCAAGTTTCGTAGGAGCCATACAACGAAACGCTCGCATAAACGGATTCTGCCTGACGTATGAAGTTACTCTTCACCTACTCATCTTACAGCCCTAGTGATTACGTTTTGTTTGTCTCCAGCAGGCGCTTAACGAGGATTTCGGCTTAAAACCAAGCTACTGGTGTAACGGTGATACTACTGATCGGGAGGCACGCGAGTAGTATGTGTTGTTCGTAGAATTTCGCTTTGCGGAATTCGCGGGGCCACTTTGTAACATTTGCTCGGATTTGACCGATGAATGATTGGAGTCAATGAATCTCCAGGAAGACTCGTTCGGGAGATCTGTGTCCAGTTTTTGTAACTAAGATGCAGATTAGAGTTTTGCTTCCCTGTTCAATGGTCTGTAACCGGTCAGTTGGCATTTCCGAATAAATAACTCCGCAGCGAAGGCCTTCTTCCTTTCATTTCGTGCCGTGACCAGGATAAAAAGTGAAAGGAAGAAGGCCTTCGCTGCGGAGTTATTTATTCGGAAGTGCCAACTGACCGGTTACAGACCATTGAACAGGGAAGCAAAACTCTAATCTGCATCTTAGTTACAAAAACTGGACACAGATCTCCCGAACGAGTCTTCCTGGAGATTCATTGACTCCAATCATTCGTCGGTCACATCCAAGCAAATGTTACAAAGTGGCCCCGCGAATTCCGCAACAGAATTCCCTTTTTCAATCGACGCAAAGATTCTATCTACGAACAACACATACTACTCGCGTGCCTCCCGATCAGTAGAATCACCGTCACACTGGCTGTTATAGCTGTCGAGGAAAAAACACTCTCTGGTACACGATTAAACAGTTAGCGCAGTTTATTGTGAAACAAGAATGCGCACCATGGCATATCAAGAATGAGAGAACATATGTACAAAGGTGTGAGACTTGACGGGGTCCGAATAACATCCGGCGCAGTTGGACAACGTGGAACGGTACGTTCACTGAGATGCCTAGTCGTCAAACTCGTGAAGTTGGAAGCGCTCTTCATCATATAACTTTGCATGAACAACTCGGCCAGCAAAAAAACGCTGGTTCAACGATTCGCACGCCGCCTGCGCCGAAGCAGACCGGTCAAAATGTACAAATATACGAACATCCGATTTGACGTGAACGAAAACGCGTAGAACGTGTCCAAAGTTGGAGCACTCTTCTGCCACTTCTCCCTCCAGATCTGGGTCCACTTCTTCGGCACTCACCATGTTCTCCAACAATAAGACTCTGAAACAAAAATAAGATAGTTACGTTTGTACTGTGGAAAAACAAATCACAATATGAACACAACCAGGCTGAATTGCAAAGATCTCGTTATTCGGGATCTGAGTAAGAACACTCCTTCTTCAACAACCGAAACCAGAAAAGATGAATGGAAATGGTCAGCACAACGAAATAGCCCCTATAGCAATGGTGTCCAACAATCCCCTATCAAACGAACTCTAACCAGTATTCTTGATCCAAACAAACTATAGAACCTAGAGAATAGGGAATCCCACCGTTAGTTCGCTTTCAGCAGTGGTTATGGTAAACAGAGGGTTGAGACTTGAGTGCAAACGTCAGCAACAAAAAGGAAACCAACATTCCGGTTGGGAATGGGTTTATTGTGAGACTATCGCCTTGATCACCCAACACCGATGGAACACTCTGGATCCAAGATCAAAATAAAGCTCTAAATAGCGCAATTTCCTCGCAGTTTTGTACTCGCTTGATTGTGACAGTTTTTATGTCTCTGGTTGGCAAATCTTCGTCATCAAGGTACCGGAGGCGGGTTGCAGTTAGTTACAACATAAAATATGCCATTTTGCACTGAAGGAAAAAAAACTTGTGCATTGAACAGCGTGAGTTGCACTTGCAACCCTACTTCAAACACCTGACCCGTGCGTGACAGACATTCAAACGAACGCAAACACTGACTTGAACTATGCGAACAAAAGCACTTCACATCCGTGAAATGTTTGAGATGATGTGTTCGCCGCGGTCAGTTACAGTCCTGTTTATGATTGAGCGCACCTCGATCGGAACAATTCAAGGCATGAGCCTACAGCTAATCACTTACTTGCTAAGTGATACAGAAGGCCAGCTTAATAGCAGTCGTGGGACACACGAACAGTCGTTGAGATTATCTAGAAGACGGAGCGTGGTGGATTTTCGGGCAACAATTTCTCCAAATGCGCTTGACTATAGAAAGCGCAACAAAACGTAGTACATTGTTCAAGGAGTGTGGCTCAAGTGATTCGTCGACCTCATACTCAAGCGTCCGGGCGGCCACAATTTCTAGTGACGACCAGTTGAAATGATGACTTTTCCAGTTATGCTACGATACCAGCCAGCCTTTGAAGTTAATGTAGCCAGCTGGCAAGAGTTGAAGGAGTCACTTAATTCAGCCTAGCCACCCGCTTCATGCCGCATCCCTTGTACGGATATAAGGGTCCCATTGAAACCTGCTGTCTGAATTAACCTAGAGATATTTCGAATTTTTATGTGAAGGTGATCAACCTACTGGACTAGGGGATTACCGTTCGAAATGCAGTGATACCTTACAACTTTCGTACTTGGCCTTTCATTGTTCAACTGACAGCAAGCAGCCTCGTTGAGCTTAGTTTGGATGCCAGAGAGATCCGAAGTTCCAGGGCGAACAAGCCAACGACCACCATCTATAATCTTGTATACCAATCGAATCAAAAGAGCTGTTTCACCCGACTGGTGACCTTCAAGTCCGCAGGGACTTATCATGAAAAATGCTGGATTGTGCTCTGCAAGTGGTGCCCACAGCCTTCGGCTTTGACGAGAAAGATTTGTGGAACTAGATTTCACAGTTAGTTTTAATGGTGTCGGTGGAATGCTGAGTCTACCAATTTGATTAAAATAACCACTGAACAACGTGTGCTATAGCGCTTCGCTTAGTTTCCCTAAAGGATGAGCTAACGCCTAAAGCTGATGCTGGATTTATACGCACAACTGACTTCTGTGCCCACCTGGATAAAGGTGCTTCAAACAAGAACGCGGATGTATCTTCGTTGTTTTCTTCGGTTTCATGCGAAGACTCGGCAGCCACTGGTGGTAAAGGAAGCTCCGAAGGGAAAGTCGGAATGGCGGCATCATCGTCTTCCCACATGGACGTGGTGGTGACCGAGCCAGGTTCTTCAGCTAAAAGTGGTTAGTCATGAGAATAAAATCGAGCATTGTAAAGAAAACCATTTGCCCTTATGGCCAAAAGTAGTGTTACACGAAAAGTGCATAGTGGTACAGAAGAACGCGATGCATCAGACTTTGTTCGGACCATCTTGGGGTTTCGGAGCACCGCACCATTAAGGACGATGGAATATGGTAAACTGGTGACTGATGGCACACTTTAGACTTCAGCTCAGTTAAATAGATTTATCGCGAAAAAGACGCAAGAAGCCAGCAAAATAATCGGCCAACAAACACAACCACACATTCTGTGTAACCGTGACATAACCTTCACGCAAGCAACCCACATGCTGGTCAAAATTGACTTGTGAACAATGTTCCCCCGGTTCTAGCATTACAAAGCGATGTAGGCCATGCAGATCGGCGCTGTCTGAAATTCGACAAGGTTAGGTGCTTGGAAATGAATAAAAGTCTTTTCTGAGAATACACCAAGTGGCCCGAATTATCCACGGCACTGATCCTTCGAACTTGGTGAAGATCCCGGGAAATAATTTTTTCTGATAGAGTGGACGGACAACTCTAACGTGCAATCTAGAAACCATCGATAAGCAAATCGAAACTGCAGAGATCCATCGGTTTATGTTAAAGTATGTAGCACGTACACAAAACATATGACGTACAAAAGGACTGGACAAGGTCCTACGATGAGTAGCAGCCATGCTGAAAACTGCATGGGCTGAGATAACAACCACATCGTCTGGGATGTCAAATGGAACAAAAGTTTCAACCGACTGCCGGGAAACAAGTGATGTAATGCTAGCATGGATGCAAAGCGCGTCTTTCTGCAAGTATATGCCTTCAATCCTTCAGAATGCAGATCATCCGTTGTAATCCGACTGATTCGACGGGTATTTGCGATTCCTTACTGCATCTTGCATACAGTTCTGTCAGCAGACTTCACAGGCACAGCTGAATGCCACTGATATCTCCAGCACATGTTCGTAAGATGTACGATTGCTTTACCAGGGGACAGATCTCAATGAGCAGGGGGAGACTGCAAAAATGCAGCTCCAAGAGTCAACAGTGACACCGCCTTATTTTTCCAGAATTCCATACCAAAGACCTTAGCAAACCTCCTTACTTTTAACGAGTTGTGGATAGATAGTTTTCCCTCTGATATGTCCAGTCAACAAGCTCAAGGTGCGGCAAAAGGAATTGAATTGAAGGCTAGCGAATTAGGAGAATTCGGTGGACCAAATAGTTCTACTAGCATCGGTACATGCTGTGTTGGTCTGATAATGGTCGGCAGAACATCTACAATGGATGACTTCAACTGCAGAGACCACTATGGTATTCTGGTTATCTACCTGCTGAGCTATACCAGCCATAGTTCCCACCTAATTGCTCAGAAACGACAGGGTTCCAGTGTGAGTTTTGGCATGGGCAACCCGAACTGGACGGAATAGCATTATCATATCAGGATAAAAATAGTATCTTTAAATCATAAGCATTCCAAACCCACTGCACATTGCACTACAATAAAATCAAATGAACATGAAAAATTCAAACAATAGGCCTAAGACAAGTGCCCTACCCGCTAGCACATATAACATCACTCGTCGGCCTAAAAGGATGCAATTTTGAAATGGTCACTTTGTTGTATATGAAGTGAAAGTCACGGAAACTACGCCACTATCACATACCTGCTTGTTGCTGCTCATCGGGTGGTGCCGTACCCAGGGTTGTCGGAACAAAAACGCCCGGAGGAGGAAGGTTGGGCACCGGAAGTGGAGGGCCCGAAAAACCAGTATTATTGGATTTCGTTGTCTGAAAAGTCGGGAGAAATCGGTTGAACGAGGGACGAACCAAAGCACCTGAACCCTGTCAAGAAATCCATGCGATTATTGAATTATGTACCCAGACCAGCATCTAGGTAATGAGCCGTGTGAGCAACGGACCACTAGGTGGATCAGGCACACAGCGAACACATGATACCTGTGAATCAAGGCAATTTGCGTACAGGCCTGCTCGCTTGCACTCCAAACTGGAGTGGAAGGTCAACGACATCAAGGACGAGGATTTATGAGCAAGAGCTGTTGTCTGAACTTCATTGTTGATATGGTGTGATTAGCAAACTGCCAAAAATTGTTGTTCGACCACTCTCGCTGTGTTTCCACTTCTCACAGTCCTCTTATCAGAGACCAAATTGTCATTTGGAATAGAATTCCTGAAAGTAGTTAATAAGACTTCCGGAGTAGCCCTACGATATACGCGCAAATGACCACTTGCAGTGAGAAAATAGCTGAGGCAAGTAATGAAAAAACCTCAATATTCCGTAGCAGTCAGATTCCGAACCATGGTACTGACTTCGACTACAGATCAGCGGTGACGCGCATGCAGTAAGTAGCTTTAATTCAACTTACAAGAAGTCATGTGGCTTAGGTTGCATAGGCACAAAGAAGAGCAACCGAAGATTAGAGACTGAATCCCACATAGTCTGTCACAATCACGCATCAATTGCAGCATTTGATGAACATCTCAACTCCGTAAGTAGTTCAAGCGGTTAGGTGACACGTCAACCAACGCTGGAGCGTGAGAAAGCAGCTTGATATGGCCAATCCCACGGATCAATCAGCAACATTCGTAAATCTGTGAGTCGTCATCGTGGGCTAGCAAATAAACTTGGTCGTTCTGTGTCCCTAAACAGCATTAAGCTATAGCAAAGGTTTGATTTCATAAATTGTCCAAGTCAGGCTCTCCAGGTATCGGGCACATAGATCGGAAACGAATATGGTATTGTTCCGTGGACGAAGCCCCCGAGGAGAGGTGAGCATCTCCTCTCCTAAACAACCAATAATTATTACCAGTGAAACGATAAAAACATATCTCCATCTCGGATTGAGATCATTTTACTCTCGCTCATGCGTACCACCGCTTAAAATGTCAACTATCTCGATTGAACACGCGGTTTCGCCAACAACGATCCACTGTCTCTCCAACTACTCGTATCATTGTGTGGTTGCCCCTCGCCATCCGGAGAGACACTTGTGAGTTGGTCCATTGAACTATTTTAATGGTGACCTGTTACGGAGGGAGATGGTCGGTGAGATAGTCTCAGAAGAGTGAGACAGCGGCATTTAGAAAATTCTGTTTGGATCGGTTTGACGAAGCCCGGGTAGAAATCAGACTTATTGAGGTCGGAGGAATTAGAGTGATGCAGTAGTTATTTGACATCAGACAGACAGAGTTAGGCTTTTCTGATCATAGGGAGACTCTTCGCCAACCGAAAAGTTTGCATATTGACCATTTAGTACAAACTATGCTTCGTTATCATATCAGGCATTATAAGCGCTTTTAAAATATCTTTAGTTCCAAGGATACGTAGTTAAGCGCTCGGATAGCAGTGGCTCCCTCAAACCATGTAGCATAATTCGAAAACACTGAAATGAATACGGCGATCTTACCTAAATGAAAGTTCCGTCCATCCACGGTTACTCAATGTTCATATTTCTCAGAAGAGTGAAACGAACGCAACTCAGCGAAATGGATCTAGGACCGAAGACATCACTTTTCTTTGACGCGGCAGCATGACTTCGACGATTGCCGGGTTGTTACAGCCGATCAATTTAGTGGCCAGTGAATAGGTAATAGATGCGAGATTCTCTTCCAACGTTGCTAACCTATCTACGCAAGAAACTAGTGCTGTACTATGTCAGCACCGTGCTTAGGCTGCTTCGTCACCAAAAACAGTCCATTCTCGTAAATGAACGTCAAAATCAGGTGCCTGAGACGTCATATGAACTAACACAATACTTACTAAATCGCATGCACAGCAATACTGTACGACAGCTACTTCACAAGCTCTGTTGTTAAAACGCAACTATTAGGTCACACAGCAGTCGAGAAGGCGTGCTGATTCCGACTGACCTTCTCAAATGATGAAAGAAATTGGAGTGTGGCTTCACATCTAGTCCTGAGATGGTGACGCATTTCACTAAATGTTGGCGGCGGCCATCCCATGTATGTATAACACTTTGAATCAATAGACCAGAATTCACACCTCACCCCAAACAACGTAAAGTAGTTGCAAAACAAACCTTTTCAAACATAAAGCGCACAAAATGTTGGTTTCGTCTCACCAATGCATCATCAGTGACCGTTCAGAAAACCATCGTGGCCGAGCTAAATACGATTCTTTACGGGTTGAGAATTTAAGGTTTGCGATTATGGGTTTACCTTGTTCGATGCAGTGATGCTTCACTGCCGCAAAACCATAGAGTTCATCCAATTATATTTAAAGAATGGGTGACCAAGGGGATCTAGTGCAGGTCTACTGCAAGAATACTGAGTTGCCTACATCTTCGAACGCCCAATCAGACATTCTGGAAAGAAACTGACAGCAAGAAACGCCATTGAATTCAATCAACCGCCATTTCTTGCAATATCTCTAGCCGAGCGCAGGAGGGGTCACGGTGACCCCATCCAACAACACTTAAACCTTTTTGTAATCTCTTTCACATCATTCTGTCAAGTAATTCGTTGTCCACTTCGCGGTCTACGCTACTCTGAAGACGGCACGGAGAACAACACTGGTCTCGGTAGACTGTTTCCACATGCGTAGCAAATGACCGAACCACCGCAGTTGGTAGTGCTGGATATACTCCGAGGATGAATT
>NW_008752153.1:237551-257089 GCF_000715545.1 Opisthorchis viverrini | reverse complement strand
TATATATATATATATATATATAATATGTTACACAAAACTGTGGAAATCTGTAACAGCTTCTATGCATTATGGCATCCTCACGGCATCGTTTAACTCGATCAGTGGACAACATACCCTTCAAATTACAAGTTTGATCGTGTAACTTTTTTGAAATCGCCTAGTTATCAAAGGTCAAAGACTAGATTAACGGATCATGAGAAAATGTTTTCGCCATAATCACTAAGACGAGCTTCTCTCACTAGGTACTCGTTGGAAGTAAAGGAATCGGTGGAGTGTGAATATAATCTACAGTGGTCTTCCTAAAACTGTCACGTACAAATAATGCGAAAAGGGAATTTCAGTACCGGAAACCATCAAGCTATCAGGGAATGGCATTTTAGCAGATAGCTTTGTCCAAGCAAAATAGCTTTGATTTGACATAAGCAACCCCCTATCATCAGGGTGACTTAACTGGAAGAATCCCTGAGTGTTTTGTGTTTGTACGTTTTTACGGAGCAGAAAACTGACCGCCGTTGTTGTTGTTCATATTATTTAGGTGCATTCATCACAAAAGTGAGGAGTGATTTCTAGCGAATACACACTCATCTGCAAACTAATTTGGTTCTTTCGAACCCAGCTGAATCTCTCGTTTATGATGTTCTCAGGCAACTGAATGTGCTGCACCAGGCCGCCTCATGTTTCAGTCGCTACGATATTTGAAATATCGCGATACATGTATATTTGTAATGTACTACTCATTTACCGGAAACAAGACAGACGTAATGGTGCCTGACTGATTAGAAACATACGTATTGTCCAGACGAATACGCATATAGAAAAGATATCTGGGAAGAGACACAATATTCCACCAAAATTTGATTGCCACACGACAACATAGAAGACAACAATAATAATAGTTTAGCTCTAACACCCTTTCTGTGTCTAACTGCCATGCCACAGGAAGGAAGCGTACGGGCTGGGATAATGCCAGGTGGCCCGAGCCCAGACAAGGGAAGTCGAGGGACAGAGGTCAGGTTCGAGCCACGGACCATCCCGTCAGTAAATTAGGGCTCTGACCATTGAACCATCTTGCCCCCCAACACAGAAGGGAGGCTCACAATGCCTCCAGAAGATCCCAAGCGGTCAAACGATCGAACCGATTGCATCTGTGAAGCACGATGCGAGGGTTGTGGAGACAGTGAGGAACTGCGCGTACAAATTAGCAAACACAAGAGACTTTCCTACCCTCAGAATTCCAGTCGACTCAACAGTCGTATTTTATGGCCTGGCTGAGAGCAACAAGATTCTGTTTAAGCAAACCAAAATACACCATGGACACCTAGTACAGTAAGGATAAACTGCCTAAAAACCCACATCTACCAAACAATATTTTTCACCTACATGTAGCGCAGACGGGACCGTTCAACACTAGAAAAAGGAGCACGAAAATTAAGTCCATGAGCTTCAACACAACCTACATAGGTAAACACAAAATAAGTTTTTCGGCATAATTTCTAGGTTGTTGACTATTTCGATTTTGTCACAGAATGACACGTGTTCGTTCGCCAACATGATTTCGACCACTTGTTTTCTGATAAATGTCGCTGAAAAACGTTGTTCTCAAAAACTAAAGGATTTGATTTGATACACGCAACGTTCAAAATCATTGTTTCAAATTTGTCAAGTTTGCTTAAATGACTTCGTTTTGGTAGGAGAAGTGCCTAAAACAAGAAGAGATGGTAACGAATGTCTAGTCAACATGGTCCAACGACGTGGCTACTTGGAGATATAAGTAGTTGATATTTAGCGAAATTGTTCACCACGGAAAAATTCTCCGGAGACCCCAGCTTTCCTACTAAAAAACGTGTATTATCTTCGGCTGGGAAAGATTGAGTGACACCAGAGATGAATTCTTGGCGTTTTGAAACTAGGTTAGAGTAGAGAATCAACTAAAGGGTCAAATAGGGGGACATGACGATGTTGCAAACCGGGAACAGTGTAGAGAATTCATTGCCACTGCACAAAATTTACATTTAAACGCGCGTGAAGTTTTCAAATTCCGAAACCATCTACAATTACTCCAAAAATTATCAGGCAGCTTTCAAGCATCCGTGGGGATACCTGACTGGGAATTCCTGAGATGTGGGCCAATCGATCAACACAACCGAGGAAGTCAACGTTCGATACGTCAAGCCAACCAATCACATCACCCCAGAGTGAACATGTTCGCCCGTTCAAACGTGAAATTTAGATGCGTGGAGTAGCGCTGATATGCTTGTCGAGCATGTCAGATGTGCGGGGGCCAAAACCCGGCACGACCATTGGATATCTACTGCTGATGAGCTCTAATAAGAACGAAACTCGAGTCCAGTGGTTTTCTTTTATGTGTAGACTCACCCGGAGGATTGCACCAGAACAGGAGGCCAACCGCTCAAACAAGAGTGAATTTAGCGTGGAAACTATCCACTGACCCGGACAGATCGCTAAATATGGCTCAACTTAGAACAATTTGTAGTAACGGCCACACCACCATCATTGAGAACAATACACCAGCACTAAATAATGTTAAACACGGTAAATGTCAGGAAACACATACAACCGATGATGTTTACGGCTGTGCGTGCGTTGAGGTACTGTCAGTACACCCAGACCTGGATAGGAGGACGAGTGAGTCCCCAAAAGATGAAGGTGCAGACCGTATGGTAGCGGTAGTCAGCGCAAAACCACAACTACAGAAGACCTTCAAGGAAAAAAGTTGCCATAACTATTCCAACCGTCCAACCTGGACAACCAGCAGACTGTGTCAGCTGGTTGGTGACCCTCACGGGATATGCAAGCCTCTGCATCACGAGCCTCTCTGTATGCGGAGTAGAATACCAGCAGATGATTTGCAGAACTGTGATGATGTTTTCTATCTGTGCGGACGTGCAGTTGCATATGAGGTCGGCAGATAGTCCGGAAAAACCTGTGAAGATCACGAAGTAACGCGTCAGGAAGCATAATACGAATATGTTTTGTCTACGTATTCCTGGAGTTCAACCAGAAGGGTGACCCTCATTCATTCCACTAATTTTGGGAATTTCGGTATATTGTGGAAGATCACTATCAGTGTTTGTCTTAATTTGCCAGAACTCCGAAAAACTCGTTATATGAGTGGCTTCCCCCCTGTTCCTCCGGTGTGGTGACCGAGTAAATTAACTGAGCACCAAAGGGAACACAAACGGAAATAAAACCTGGTGAGTGGCCTCACATCGAGGGATTGTAAACAACGTCGCAGACGACGGAACGTTGGAGTGGATCCTTCGAATGGGTGACCGTCTTTGTAAGAATTACTGCTGAGAAAAAATGTAACGCCGTGTGATTTGTCTATTCGTCGACCGCTGCAATTTTTATCCAAATTATTTCGTTTCAAGATGTTTGATGCGGATCCAGCCGATAAGCCCGATTATGACGAACACGGATATGAATCTCCAGGCTCTCCCTATACAATTTCACAGAGCAAACAATCACAAAATGTGATTCCAGTAAAGTGGCTAGGCCAAGAACAAGGTAATTAAAGGTAGTGTTGACCACAAAGATTGTAGTTCCGTCTGTCTAGAAGTTTAACTATACTAGAGACACTGAGTCTAGTAGTCGGGGCATATCAAAAAGAAAAAAGAACGTCCCAAACTATTTTCGTTATGTCGGGCTTGCATTTCCATTTTCAGAGTAAATTTCCCAGAATTAAGTCACAAACGATTTGACACTGGACGACTCGAAAGTTTTACCGCTGTTTCGCAGCAAACTGTCTTTTTAATATACTAAATAGCCCCGAAGCAACAACCGATACGATAATAGGGTAAATTTTATTTGAAGAACCATAATTCTAATCGGAAAAATGGTAGATACCTCACCCAAATCGAGTTGTCCCGCCAACAATCATGAAGTAGGTCATTTTAAATTATTTTTGACTGTGGGTTCGAACGTGTGCCGTATATTCAGGTAGTATGGTTTGGCTAGGTAAAAACGACAGAAGCCGGTAGGATGTCTCAGAAGAATTTAGAGGAAGAAAGATGTAGTTTTTACCGCTTCATCTTCGTTTAACCAGTGTGAAGGTAGTTATTGATGAGGAGACCTAAAATAAATGCCACAAAGCAGGTAGATGTGACCGAAGCATACGAAACTTAAACCACTGTCATAGGGCAGGTAACTGGTGAAAATAAACAATAGTCACATCAGAGTGTGAGATGTATTGGCACTTCGGTCAGGGTTGAATAGCTACTTCCATGATGTTATGTACGAACAATAGATGAAGAGTGCAGGTAATCTTAAAAAAGCTGTTCAGGCACGAACACTTGACTGCTACCCTCCAGTTAGGGCTACATGATACGTTCAGTATGACTCATAGAGTTCATCTGAAATGAAAATTGCTCGCTGATATTCCGCTTTCAACGTCACCACTAGTCCTCAACTTCCGAGGCGCGGTTAGGTCAGAAGTTTGTCGTAATGTGTTTAAAACAAATGCATTAGTTACCGCATGTTATGAACAGCTTTCGCATCAATCAAAGCAATGAACCTTTTCGATTCACGGAGTCGCTTTCGAAGCGTCGTCTCGTCTAGGATTGCATGGTTAAATATTTTATTCCGTAAGTTTCCGACTGTCTGGAAACCGGCTGAGCATAACAAAGGCATGAGTCCGATCGACCTAAAACATTCCACTAAATGGTAGTCAATTATCTACGCATTGGTCAACAACACACACTCGGTTTCGCTATTGAGTGAAATCCACATTCACTAAAGATGTTCTGCTAGGATGGCATTCACCAGGAACCAGCTGATTTGGAACGATACCACTCTTATCAATAGCACGTTTTATGTGACGTGATGGTACATTCGCACGCTTCGTCAGGCTCATCGCCGTCCTTGGTGAAGCAACTTGAAACATGAAATGCGCCCTGGCGAAATTTTCAGTGAACCGAAAAATATTAAAGGATGCCTTCAATTAGCAAAACACCTAGGGAGCAGCAGAAAATGTCCAATTAAGAGCAATTACTGCCAAACAAGAATTTTTTTTATCAATATCCGAAGTAGCCACATGGTTTAACCACGGTTAAGTGGGGGATATCAAGTTCCATCTGAAACCATTGAAGTAAAACTGCGGGAGACCAAGGCAGTAAAGTGGAAAAGTACCATTACTGTCTGGACAGTTGACAGATTTGACACATTGCGCTCTAAAACCAAACCACTGCGGTTGTTTCGCTACCAACTGAACGCTTAGTCAGTAAAATTCAAGGAACGATTCGTTTACCTTTCAAAATAGCGGGTGGCTATACAGATGAGCTGTGTAACAAAGTTTCTTTGCCTAGAGAGCCGACTGGGATACCATTACGTGATTCGTATAACATGAGCAGAAGGCGTATCTAATCTGCTTGGCCGAGTACATTACTCGCAAAAAAACTTAAAGGCCGTTTACCATTGGCATCTAAATGGAAGTTGATTCCAAGTTTCTACAGGAAGTGCAACATAAATCTGGTTGTTGACTAGCTTAGTAAGGGTAAGTTGCAACCCGAAACGCTAGACAACTTGTACTTCCAAAACATGGGCCGCAAGGTGTACAAAAGCATTTCTTTTACAGTGTCATCCCGCGTCATGCTGCCTACCTGATTAGGATACGACAGACATTGTGTAAACACCACTTAGCTATCTGCTATACTGAGCATGAGGAGCAAACTTAGTCACCCCAAGAGCAGTGGTATGAGCTAAACTTAAACAGCACCGTTGCATAATTGAGTCAGTGGATCTTTGGAGGACCAGTAAGATACGCACCGACTTGAATGTTGCTGTTCAAGGGCCTCATGTTTCCAAGTTGTCTTCCGTGAAAAAGTGCGTAGCCGTCGACTTAATAAGTATGACATACGTAAAGTCAATACACTCAGTGCCTTTCGACTCGTTTTAGTTTTGAAACTTGCAAAGAAGATCGAGTAATACGGTTTCCACCCTCGATACTGTTGGCAACTGAGCTTTGAGATACACCGTATCCGAGTGGTACCTATCTGTGGTGAGATATTACGTCACAGAGCGCTGTCGAACAGTTGGATGAGAAATGTAGTTGGAACAGTAGACCAGATTATACGGTGGATATGCTCCGGTCAGCTACAAGACTGGTAATTTAAAGGTATAGGCTGTTCGGTGTTGCAGGGAACTCTCAGTGATGCTGTCACATAAACAGCCAGGTCTGTTCGTTTGCACACCATTGATGAATGTCCTGTGGGTACTTTCGTGACGAACACTGTATATCAACGGAACGAAACTTTCGTTTTAGTCGGTGGGAGATCCACTTGTGACAAGCGCGTTCAGAGGGATGTTGGATCCGCAGGCCACCAGTCGACTATGAGTTGTGTGACCTTGTACTTGTGGCTCAGTAGGAGCTAACTGTGTAGCAAAGGTATACCTCACCCCAAGCTAGTTGGGTGGATGTTTGAACTTAGCATGTTGCCTCGGTTAGTGGAGCACCTTATTTGTTCAACTCCTGTGAGGAATCTATTGGGTGTTCAAGCAGTATAACTGACACTGTTCGTTCAACCTTAGGAAAACCATCTCAAAAAGACAACCCGGAGATGATTCGTTGATATCTCTTTACAATCAACCTCTCCTGCGGAAAGTGAAATGACCGATCCGGGAGGGTACTATGTGCTGAAGGGGAATGCAGTACTTACTGATCGCCACGATAGTCTAACCAACTGATTTAATGTGTACGAGCTGGGCAGATTATAAACTTGCCTTGTAATAGCTCACTTAACGGACAATCATAAGGCACCTCTCGTCAACCAACTGCCTCCAACAACACAAGAGTTTAAAAAACCATCGGATCCAAGGCTGTGAAATCCCAAGAATAAACAGGCCAACAGACTCACATTCCAACTATTCTCATTATGATAAAGAAAAGTATTCGCCCAAAAAACTGTCCTGCTACAGGCTGTACGTAGTACCTAATGACAGAGTGAAGATGGCCGATCCTAAGGAATGTGGGAATCCGATGAACGTTCAAGCAAAGCGTTACCAGGCAGCCACCTATACAACCTGAGTTACCAACTTGACCCTCAACAGTATATCTTACTATACCATCCAGGGCATGGAAAGAAACGTCATAAATGGACACTGACAAATGGGTAACCAGTCAAATCTGCTTGAAGAAGTTGCCGGCCAATGCGACGAGGGTAGAAGGTATTCAGTTGAGATGGAAAACTGATAGGGCCTGGTGAGCCTGGACAGAAATTCGTTGTTTTTTGGTCACAGCTCGATCAAAGCTGGATTGTACTGTGCTGGGCAGACAACAAATGCGTAATAGTTGAGCATATACGTCGTGCACATCTTCGGAATCTAGGTCAACCATACTAACATAATCAACAGAAAACCAAATGAAATAGTAGGCTATGAGGGACGAGGCAGAATCTTCCAGCTTGTGAAGACACACCCGGTATAATGTGTTGTGGTTAGTACTGGCAAGAAGACTCCTTTACCGACAGGCACGCGTTCGTCTCGTCCAGTGGGAAAGATTTCGTTAGACATTTGACGTCCCTGGGAATTAAACAATATCCGTCAGCAGCTTACCGGAAAACGGAGGAATTGTGTTCAGGTTAGCTCCTGTGCCTGAAACTATGGAAAAAACATCAACACGCGAAATTAGAGCTTTTTGAGGGAGAGGAATATTGGTCGCGGTCGATGTTATTGTCAAGAAGAGTTTGGGGAAATTTCGACGGAAAAGAATGCGAGTCAGAGATATCAAAACCGTAAGGGAAAGGTCTCAGGACTCCCCAATCACACATCGAAAACCCGACGGTAAAAACCAGCAGAGGACCAATTGAGGAAGTGAAAAATACCCTTCATTCCACTCGTAGACTGAAACCAAACCCTGATAATAACGGTTAGTCATCCGGGTATCTATTATCGAGCCAGCAGACCGGCCAGTATCGAAGGTTAAACTGGAGATAGTAGAACCTACCCAGGTGAGGGTATGATCATAGGTTTTAAGGCTCCCGGCAAAGTCAGGATATTAACGTGGAGCTTGATATATGGAAACAATATGAGCTTCTTCAACGTGATCAAACGTGATTTACTCGTGTACAGACAAATGATTTGCCCTCAGTATTATGTCCTGCCTCTTCCTAGTACTTACTGGGAAGGATAACCGGGCAGTATCAGGACAGTGGACTAAAAACAGGCGAATAAACTTCTCTGAATTGTTTTCTTCTTAAAACTCTCGACCAGCGTATCAAGAAGATCAGCAGACCAACAGGAACGGATGTGGTAACTCCAAAACATAAACAATGGGTGACACGACACCAAACGCACTGGTAAAGTTGGTGTGCATACCACGGCAAAGTCGCAGTGAGTCGGTTGAAAAACTTACGTCTGAGACAACAGTTCCGGAAACCGCCTCTTCGGCTGACATGGACATCACTTTGGCCGATATTGAGGCAGCAGCCAAAGCGACCGCTGATACAGAGGCTTGAGTGACACTACTCGAATTTCCACTTTTTGCGGCAGCGGCGGCCTCAAAGGGTAAAGGCGAACCTCTTGGGGTTATGGCTCGACAAACACGGAGCTGAAGCCCGGCAAGGTCGAAGCCATTCATACTTGTTACGGCTGCGATGGCTTCCTCTTCCGAATGAAAATAAATATAACCAAAGCCGCGATGCCGTCCAGGACATTTCGGATCTGGATACAGTCTGAAGCAAACCAACAAAGTTGCAGCATAATACTGATGTCGATATAACTTTGTTTTAGATAGCGTGGTAGACGTGTGACGATGTTCTCAAAGGACTGAGGAACTTAAACCCAGTAAACATGAAGCTATTTTTGAAAATTCGCGCCCTTTGGGCACGAATTTTTCTTACTAATCTCGCACTTAGAAAAGACTCACTTCCAACGTATCGCGGGCGCTTTATAACTTGGCGACACAGCTAATCAATAATTGTATCAACTTGGACAAACATCATCTAAGGAATCAGAAAGACCTCCATCTCGTGAAAACGAAAATGAACTTGACCTGAAACCGTTCAATAACCAACCAAAATCGACCAACTAACGCAAACACAAAGCTACTCAGGACACGAACCAAAGGCAACGAAACACGTGGAAATTGTCAACGAAGTATCTGAAAAACCCGTGAACAGTACCGTGTGTCATAGAAATCCTGGTCCACTTCAGAAAAAAGGTACTACAGTGAGCTTAGCGGATACTTTAAAGGCTACTAATAAGAAGAGATGTGAGGCGGCTTCCCTAGGCTGGATACAGTACCACCCTGATTGGCCATAAACATTGGCTAACAAGCACTATTGAATCGTCAAACGATCACAATGCTCAAAACAAATTGTGCAGTGTGAGCTTAACGGAGCTTAGGCTGTATGCGCGGTCTGGTGAACTGTAAGCTAAAAAGGAATCAAGCTGTCGCATTTCTCGAGATGCCGATTTTTTCAACTTTATCAACAATAATTCTGTGACAGGCAAGCTACGGAAAAGAAGCTCTTGCCGCGCAAAGGGAGAGTCGAGCGAAATTGGAGAATCCTCAGATTCTTGATGACTGTAACTTGCTTTCGAACATTTAGTACACTTGAGCCGAGAAGATACTCAAATAATGGTCACAGGGAATTTGTGCTTAGTGGAGAACGTGATTAAATAAACATGAAGAGAATGCATCGACTATTATGTAACAGCCTTAAAATGCTACTTCGCGACATTAATCACCATGAGTTACCCTGCTTTCATTTTGTGAAAACATCATCGAGTCGGACCCAGATTGTTCTCTGCCAGGGACTGTAGGTAGAACAGGCTGTTCTATCATCCTTAAAAACAGCCGTCATGGGCCTTTGAACTTCATTCCCTCCATTATGTTAGGGGCATTGCGATCTGCCTCTTTACGACTGGGCTGTAGGCCTCATGATCAAGTCTTCCCACCAGGTTTTGTCCAGCCAAAAGCAACGAATCAGTGCGCAACTCGCGGTCACACTATAACTGCATGCGCATTGGGTCAAGCCGTTATTAGGCTAAAATCAAGGAGCGAACATGAAGTTCTCATAGTTAAATAACCTTCTGTACGCCCGGTCTTTCTGCTATGGTTGTTATGTTTGGAGTTGTAACCATAAATAATCTGAACCCAAGCGTACGCAAAGCCTATGAATCCCAGTAGGGATAAAACAACCATCTTTCCCTGTTTCTTTGATCGTGAACCTCAAAAGACTTCATCAAAAAGTTGTCAGTGTCTTGAAATATAACTAACATGAGCCCGCGGATTTCCGGTCAAATTTGCGAAGGAAGCCGACTGTCTTTGCTGCCTTAATCCATATATTTCAGAACCATATACAACGTTGTTTTGCTCTGCACATGAACCAAAGAAAAAACGTTCGTCTTCATTCTTTTACAAGGTCATGAACCCCCATTTCTACGTGAAACACTTTTGCACGCAACAAAAAAGGGGTCATCGGTTCGATGGCTCATACTTTCCCGATCGGCCTAGTAATACGGAGAAATCTCAGAGTAAACGTGTGGGCGAGTCTAGTGAGCGCACCCACTTGAATGAGATTAGAGGCAGAACAATCTCTAAACTCGCATACATGATTTAGCAAGGTGATGAGACTCGGAAACACCAGAAGTGAAGGTTCCTTCGCCAAAACCACACACGACGTGAGGAATCATTTTTCAAATGTTCATTGACGAAAGCGTGAATGAGCGCGAATGAATGACTTCCAAAAAAGCCTCCGGTGTACTGCTATTTACACTGCTTTAGAAATATTTTTTCACGGGTTATTAAAACCAACACGGCAGTTTGAAGCCACTTATGAAGATGGACGCCAAATTTTTATTGAAGGCGATGAAGAATCCCCTACATGAACGAAACAATTCAGATGATTTCAAAGCTTTGAAAAATGGGTCAGATACTCTCATTTGCATATTTATTTGGTTTTTAATCGAATCTAAATATCTCAAATATGGTCTTTATCAGCGTCCTTGTGAGTAGGGTGTTACGTCTAACAAGAAGTATGCTTTCGTCCATCACTAGAAGTCATCACTCACTTTGAAAATTTCAGCGATACATCAACGGTGTAAGAGTTCAAACAGGCAGATCTATCAGAAACCCAATAACAGCAAGAACGAATACCAAATGATTATCAGAGAAGTGATTCTGTTCCTGCACTTACACACATTCTTCGACCTTCCCGAAAGCTTCAAACACTGTTTGCATATCTGCTTCTGTCAGTTCCGGATGAACTGAAGCAACATACACTCGACATCGAGTATTCTCATCCGACCGTAGCTCGGTTTCTAGATTACCCGTCTGAGGAGCATTACTTGGTCGTCCAACCTAGTGAGGAATAAAAGGGTGAGAAAAGTGCAGTTAGTCAAGCACGAACTGTTGGAACAATAGGATCAAAGAGTCTACCAATACAGTCGAACATTATACAAGGTAAGTTGGCTTCGCAGATTACTCCGTTGGGTTGAGAGGGGTAACACTTAAGTAATTTTTATTAACATGATAAGTCTTGAAATAACTCATGCACAGTATTTATAGAAAAAAAACAACCACGAACCTCATCGACATGTTGGTGTGCAATACTTGATCTAACAGTTCCTAAAAGGTCACGGGAGCAGCGGAGCGGTTTCATACTGGCAGGAAGTTATCGACCACACATCGCACGCAATGGCAACTTTGATAAGAATCTGCACATATTGACATGCAGTACCATTTCCCTGACATGTGAGCTACCGGTGGCTGAACAGTCATATGATTAACATTTACCGGTGCACTATGAAGGGCCTTTACCAACATCCCATGAAGATGCACAGGATCCCTATCTACTCGATTGGCGAATTTCCGGCGGAAAACGAGACGAAGTTCATTCGGTGGTCTCCCTCGGTTTAACCCAGTTTTCAAATCCTGTGAAGGACACGCTAATGATGATACCATCCGGGAAGAAGCCTCTGTGCAGGGCTTCTAAGTTTTTAACACTCATCGACCAGGTGCCATATAACTCTCCCCTATTCAAAGCCTCATGTCCCATATAAGTACAAAAAATCAATGGCAGCAATACACCAGTAATACATACTGGCAGCTAAATGCCATAAAAGTTCCCAGTTGTATGGGGGCTGAGATAATGACAGGTAGCCCAAACCCAGACGGAACGATTAGGATCTCTAAGTAAACTCTTTGCTCAAAAGACTGATCGCATAGCAGCGACGGCTCGAGTAACCTATGTTTTAAGGGACCAATTGCGCCACCTGTTTCAAACAGCAATCTGCGCGATCAGAAAATTGTACTAGTCGGACGGCCATCCACCGAGAAACCTGGTGAATGAGACTGTGGGTGTTGAATGGCTATTCTCTATGATAACTCAACGAGTTACAGAGGTACCCAAATCGCAGCACCACGATAAGTTCCAGTTTTACCACGATGGTTTGCCTTACAATGTGTAGCAAGCTTCGTTCTAGAAGGCCGTTGGCGAATATTTATACTCAAAGAAAGCACTGGAATATGTCGTAGGCTATGCGCAATGATAGAAGTACTGCAGATTGGTTGTTCATCTGTTCACCTAGCTTGGTAATTGGATTGCGGATTTTCGAGAAAGTTCGGTGACAATCGGATTGCAGATTATCCAGAGAATGCATAGATGAAATCTCCGGTCTGACAGATTTATATCGGCATTTTGATGCCCATATGGATGTTCGTTTATCGCTCATTTAGACTCTGTTTTTCAACCAAGAAACGCATAAATGTGTACTGTCATCCCAGGATTAATCCTGCATTCATACCCTTCGGTGCACAGCAACTCCAATAAAAAATGCAATCTCTCGAGACCAGACAAAACCGTTCGGTATTATAAAGAGTTGGATGCATTAGAATTTGGCCCGGTACCACCCTTCCACCCATAATGTAACGATGCGTGATCTCCATACATCGTTTAATGACTGCAATAAAAAATCCTCCTTAGAAGAATATACTGGAGACTGATCGGTCAGTATGACATACTGGATCTTTCCCAGCGTAACCAGTGAAGTAGGTCGGATATATTTCGTGCTGATTGGACCGAGTAAGCAAACATAGACGCAGGGTATGAAGAATTCCAGTTGCCTACGATATGAAGCCATGCATTCCCCTGATGGCAAAGGACAAGAACACCTAGCTAGACAGGTTTTGTAGGGACGACTTGCATCAATCCAATCAGATGTGGCTGACCACTGAACTGGAAGAGTATGGGAAAGATTACGAAATGTCAGGGTGTTGTCGGTGCGACCCATCTACCAGGATACGGACCGCGTGATTGCCACTGTGCCTGGTTGGAGACGCTGCAAGAAATGGCTGCCAATCAATATCAACAGCGTTCTTGATGTCCGTTTCTAATCAGATTGCTCGAATGAGTGTCTGGAGGTGTAGCTACCTCGGAATGATTGTGGTACGATAGTACTAGGTCCCTTCCCCGTCCACCTTTATTCTTTTCCCCACAATAAGGCTTTCAAATAAGTCATGGTGGCACGGCAGCGAAGCATCAGTGTTGAACACTGATGTTATACTATCGACGATGATTACTCTAATCAACTTGATCAAAGTGCCCGGTTCATCATCAACAGTATAGTCTTCATCACTAACGTGGACTTCATACAAGTGACTACTTCAGTGACAATGAAGTAGTGACGCATGAATCCTGAAAATTGGAAATGAAGATAAGTGAAGTCATAATCTCTTCAAAACGTTAAGCAGCAACTATGTGCTACATGAATACGGCTACACGTACTGCAGAAAATCAAGCGAATGACTGACTACCACCTCAATGACTAGCTGCACCGAAACTGGACCGTACAATGTTGAACATAAATTGGCCATAACAAAAGCTCAAGGAAAAAAGTACGACAACCTTACAGGAGTACCTAGTTGAGTAAAACTCACAGTCAAACTAACTGATAGTCAGAAACCAGGTAACAAGAACTCATGTTAACGAGGATAAAACAATACAGATGCCAATTCCTATCTTTAACATGACTCCAGGAAATAAAATAATTGACCATCAAGTCTTTCTGATTGAGGGGTTGAAGGAAAATTTCGAGAAAAATTTCGTTCAATGGGTGTGTTTGGCCTGTAACCCAATTTAGTCACACTGGTCACCGAAGAAATGAAACAAAGATAGAAACCTTGTCGGCCTGTTCTGAATGATGATACTTCGTCTGGATGACTTCAAGCTGAGAGGAAAAGCTATTGCGTGGCCGCCTTTCGGAGCGGGTTCTCTCACAATGAGGTTGTCAGTTCAAAGTGCTGTTATAAAACAGACGTCTGTGGGGTAGTCATTTCTAAGGGGTTTAGTGCGTCGCTACAGCCACGAAGGTAAGGTGAAAAAAGTCAGTGACAATGCCAGTCATTGGAGCATACCTTCAGCTCGTGCAGTCAGAACCACATCACAAGACTGAAAGTTTGTTATTTTACAAATCCTAGGCACTAACGACTCATTAAACTGCATGGACCCGACTAGAGCTCGGTCACACACGGGTGCCATACAAAAGGCAACTGCTTTATTGATACTATCCCAAAAGGGTCAGTGCATGGAACACCATCAGATCCGATCGCATGACAAACAAACGTATATACCTTCAAGGTTCTCCCTGCCAACGTATGCCCATTCATTTGTTCCAATGCCAAAGAGGCTGCTTCGGGCACTTCAAACTCCACAAAAGCGAATCCTTTGTGCTTCTGAAGTGTAGCATCCCAGCTCAGTGCAACCGACTTGATTGGACCGAATGGGCCAAACGTCCTGCGTAGTTCGTCCTCCCCCACTTCAAAACTAATGGATCCAACGTAAATTCTGCTGAGAAGTATGAGCGCTTGATTTCGTTTCAGTGTATTCAGATCCTACAAAACGTACACGTGAACAGCAGAACGGAAAACACCCACCTGTTGATGTAACTGAGCAGCCTGTTTGTTCAGGGCATTTTGAATGCTTTGCTCCAGAGCATATTTCTTGGCCCGGTCTACAGCGAATTTCTGATCCTCATTCAGGGGCAAAAGAGTGAACGGTTGTGGGCGAGCATTTTTTCCGAAAACTATCGTATCAGAAGGTGCTGAAAGTGGGAAGGTGGTCAAGACAGGGAGGCCACCGATTGCCGAACGATCAAGGCTCACCATTAGGTCTGCTAAAAAGACAAATGAAGACACACTGGTTTGGTAATCATTTTATCTTCGATCAACAATATGACCGTACATGAGTATTCAGATTAGCTTAATAAAGCAAAAACTGCTGAGTACTCTACACTTCAGTAACTTGTTACTGCTCAGTAAATAGCACGGCGCCATGGTGAAAAGTTTGTGACTGCAGCGAAGAAACCTGCGCAATCCAGTTTATTTTTCGTGGTACCTCCCATCAGTAAGTACGTTTAAGTGCGTAGGGAAATGTGTTAAGACAAGAAAACGATCGGCAATAGGCCAAGTCCTCCACGATTAGAAGTTATGTTGAATGGCTGCGAGTATCCCAGTTCATGTGGCCGTACGTATTCGTTAATTAGGCCAATCAGCTCGGGTCGTGGAATACCACTGCTTTGTTTGGATGGTTCTGAAGGTAGCAGTTCTTTTCTATCGGAAGAAAACATCGACAGTTTTGTAAGGAGACATTACGACAGTTCAGGTAATCCCATCACAGTCTTTGGTGACAGCAGCAGCAGTGGCTGTATGATGACCGTAACTGTAAGTAGGATGCACCATTTCACAGACCGAAAATTGTCCTCTGTGAAATCGAGCTAAGCTACCTGGGGTGTCTTTGATACCCGCTTCAGTTTTCCAGCTGCAAATCGTGTGCAGAGAGCAGCAGTAATTGCTTCCAGCTTCTGCCAACACAAGATAAGATGCTTAGGAAGAGCTGAGCGACGTAGGTAACATTTAATTTTTCACGCTTTAGAGATCTACATCAACGTTCAGCCGTAGCACCCTTTCGGTTTCCAATTGCCATGCCGCCAGGAGAAAGCACGAAGGCTGGGATACTGCCAGGTTGCCCAAGCCTAGACAGGGCAAGTCGAGAGGCAGAGGCTGGGTTCGAAACGAAGACCTTCTGTCAGTAAATTCGCGCTCTAACCACTGAGCTATCACATCATAAACGGTAGTTGTGATACAAGAGCACTGCTGGCCTTGTTACCACACTGTCTGTTGGTACCACCGAACACCGGTGCGTTCACGTCTAGAAAAATGGTGGTCGCCAACCTAAGCGAGTCTACCGGTTAGTACTTTCGTAAGCAATTAGCAAGACAGAGACAGACAGCCTTCGGGACGTTCTCGCCTTGCGTAGGGCGTACAAAAAAATTGTGTACTGTTCCCGTAAGAACATCCTCCATCTCCTTGATTTGGTCACTCCGGAATTCCATACATTTCAGTGAACCCTTGAAACGCCAATATCAGACTACTTATATCTCCGCACACCCCACAGAAGCTCGACTTCACCGTGGTTAAAAAAATGTGGATATTTCTGAAACCCCTTGAACTAAGCCAACAGTCACTGAATGGACATGAGACAACCTACTTGTCCTTTTTGTTGAGTGCCACAAAACGTAAGGCGACTAGTTCCTAAAAAACTTATGGTCCAATTTAAAATGCAAACACTCACTCTCTTCCTGTCAGACGTTTCATCTAAGAGATTTTGGACGGTAGTCTTAATTGTCCTTACAATTAAGTCCGCCAATAGGCCAGCATGAACGAAATTACCAACCTGGAAGCTAAATAATGACTTTGTATCCCGTCGGTCGTCACGTGGTCTAGCCACACACTTCGACTTGTGTAAAAATAGATCGGCAAACGGAGATACTTCTGCAACACCCTTTCCTAAGAACTTCTATACACCTCACCTACCCCACTCCACTGACAGTATGCACTCAAAATGCCCAACTAATAGAACTCACAGACGTGTTAGCCTTCCATTAACTCCGACAGCAGCGATGGCTAACGAGTGCAGTTCCTAATTCAATCGCCACCGAGCTACTAGACGAAAAGAAAATTCACCCACTCCGTTCGAAGAGGGAAGTGAAACTCACGGTCGGCACTTTGACTACTCTGTCAATATACGGGAAAAAGGAAGCCGTCTAAACCAACTGGGCCGTAAAATCCGCGCACATGCCATACATCTGCTATAATTTCGTTCGTCGATGATTTGAGGAAGTAGGGGTGGGTAGCTAATCACTAGAGGCGGTAGCTGATATAAGTGGTGGATCAATGCAGGTACAACGGTGGACATGTCAATGAGGAGGCCGGGGAAGGAAACTACGCATTTCAGGCGAGTTTGAATGCATGCGCACCGTTGAGAGCCCGACCGAAAATGTCTAACCACAGATATGCCTGTCACGATTGTTGTCTGCCTACTAATATAGTCATTCTACATGCCTGTGTTGAATCTTTGTATACACATTCCAGCTCATTCACGCTTGTTTTTCGGGAAGTAAAACGTTGTTTATCCTAGAAAACCCGGACTCTCTTTTAACTCGTTCTCGGATACATTCTAAACGTCTCTATTTACTTGTCTAAGAACAAGCGTGGATGAGCATGCACTAATATACATTGCAGAGAACTGTATAGATAATACCGTCATTTCCTGATGGATTCGACAAGCGAGAAGAGTCATTCTGCCATCTAACAGGAGAGGAATCTATCAGGAAATGGCGGCACTATCTACTAGGAAGGTCTCCCAAATTTACTACTGGTCAGCGTTCGGTCACATTCATGTACAGCGGTAGACAGAAGGGCAAAATGAAAAAAGACAAAATACAACGCTAGAGAATTGAGTTATCCGAGCATGAGTATGTCATCTGTCGACCTGGAGAAGGCAATCATGTCACCGATGCTTTGTCGCGCAACATATGTGCTTCCATGAGGAACAACAATCAACATATGGAATTCCATAATTCACTCTGTCATCCAGGAGTTACCCGTGTCTTGTTTTGTGCTGCAGGAGTCCCCCTACTCCGCCGACGACATCGAGTGTTATTTCATCCTGCAACATGTGCCGAGATGAAGCCAAGATTATGGGAATCCGCTTTAAAACAGCATAACCTTTTGAGCACCCGAGTTTGGTCCCTTGCTATCTAATGCACGATGACTGACGAGCTCTCCAGCTCGTCTTTTGCATTTGCGTGTGCGGATATAACCCCAGGAACTGTGACTGACTGTCCCACAAATCCTCTGTTTACTCGGAATGCCAGCATATATTCAGTTCAATAGAGGCTCATAGCTCATTTCGTCTGATGCCAAAAGTTCTCTCTATTGGGAGTACCAGCTCCGAACGTAACGGGACTACATAACTGTCAATGGAATAACCGTTTTTGTTGAGACAGATTTCATTGGTTGTTCTTCACTCGCCCTTGACAGATGAGTTGTATTCCTAGTATCACTTTTGGCCGGCTGTACGCGACAGTGATGAGTAGAGCAGCTGGCTCGCATGTGCATTGACTTTTCCTGGTTTGGTCAAGCGCTCTAAGCGATCAAGCGACTATCCAGAACGAAGTTCACGGTAATAAGAAGGCATTAAGGGAGTGTGGTCAATGAACTATCCTGGAAAAAGTCGCTGATATGAGTGATACATGGGCTTATAATCCCCAGTGTGAATGTCGGGTCGAGCTTCTCAAACGTATCCTCTGGAAAATAATAAGCTTGGCGTTGAAAACTCACAATCTGCCGTCACTTCGTTGGGAATCGGTACTTGCTGATGCTTTACACAGCCTCCGATCACTGTTATGTACGGCTACTCACAATGCTCCACAAGAACGTTTGTTTCAATACGCACGCCCCTCAACCTTTGGAATCTCGTTACCATCTGGGTTGATCACTACTGATCCAGTCCTGCTGTAGCGAGGTGATACGTCATCCAAGCACTAACCACTAACAGAGGAAGTCGACCTCCTGAACTGCAACACACACTATGCAAACATTGCTCATCGCAATGGAAGAGTCCAAACCGCGTCCAACCGCCGTCTAGCCCCAGCGGTTCAGAATACAGCTGACGACATTTTCAATCTGTCTGAATCCAATAGGGGCAACAAACACCCAGACATGACTGAAACAACCGGACATCAGCCCGATGGCTCTCAAATACATGAACCCTCTTTGGTACCATCTTCCGAAGACCAACCGAGTCATCCTGAAACTATAAGAGAACAACTGAGCTTTCATCCTTATAGTTTAGGGACCAGATAAGCCTGACGCAGTACATTATCCAACAGCTAACTCGGTTCATACGTGCCAATTAAAACGATGCCGGGGTGAATGTCATAACTGTTAATATATTACATTATGAGATGGCCCAAGTAGTTGGAGCACGAATTTATTGAACGGGAGGTCCGTGGTTCAAACCCAACATCTGGCTCTCGACCTCCCCTATCTAAGCTTGGGCAACCTGACAGTATCGCAGTTCTCGAGCTTCCTTCGGGTTGCATGGCAGTTGAGCACCAAAAGGGGGCTACAGCTGAATGATACTATATTACATTATCTTACATAATTATATTATATCATATTATATTATAATTATATTATATTATATTTATATTATATTAGATTACATTATAATACA